>NC_133331.1:56457411-56617411 GCF_042186555.1 Aquarana catesbeiana | reverse complement strand
CGCAGGGAACGGAGCTCGGCACTGTGAATCGAGCGAGACACAGCGGCTCGCCGATCACAGCGGAGAGACATCGCAGGAACCAGGGGACAAGGTAAGTAATCTCTTCCTGGATCCTGCGATGCAAGCCCGAGTCTGGCTCGGGGATACCGCTTTTGGTATGTAAAATCCACCCCGAGCCAGACTCGGGAATACCGCCAGGGGGGTTAATCAACACTGCTAAATTTGGCTTGGGAATCTATACGTAAAAGACCACTTGGGTCATTTAGGAATCATAGAAAGTTAAAACTGCCTTTTGCTTCCTAGATGGGACTGGGTTTGCCCCATGGTTTTACCTTTTCCCAACTCACAAGGCTTGGTTGCCCATAGTCTTCTTTTAGGAATTCCTCTACCTTTGCAAGCCTTGAATCGGATTTCCTAGCGGTGCCAGAAGTCGATGATGAGCAATTTTTCAGTACAGTGGATAGTTCTTTGTTACAAGTCTAGCACCCTCTGACACGGAAATTGATCACAAGCTTCTGCTCAAGTCAGTGACTTGTAACATACGTTGTTCTAATAAGAAAAACGAATGACTCCCACAACCCTGTTCTCTCCAGAAATTATCAGTCAAGAGCCCCAAGCATGCTCACTTAAAGTTTCACTCTTGGCGACCGCCTATTCGCAATGATTCACCAGCATGAACTGAGAATTTATGTTAATATGACCTACATTCCAAAATCCTAATCACTCCTCGATGAGACTTTAGCACTTTCTTCTTTTTGAGTGACAATTGCAGCTGTCAGGGACACTCGTTGAAAAAAAAAAAAAAGGAGATTTTGTACAGGATTTTGGGGGAAGCAAGATGGTGCGTATTTTACAGCGTGCCTGTGGCATGTCTTACATTTTGTTGAGTATGACGTTTAATAGTTTCATTCCTTCTCCGTGTTCAGAAACTTCTTTTCTTACTGCATGTCTTATTTCTACAATATCTTTTCCTGATGACTTTCCTAGACCTACGTCCCGTATAGTTACAGTTTTAAATTAGAGTGGGAAAGGTTTAGAATCTCAATAGCCGCTCCTTCAATTAAAAACATTTACCCACCAGGTTCAGCACCCACCGTAAACATTAGACCCACATTTCTGCAGATCTGTAAACACCTGTGTACATCTAGATTTACACCTTTTGCCTTTTTGTTAGATATTGATATTGAAATCAATGAAAATGCATGTCAACGCATGCATTAAGATATCCCTCATCACGCATCATGACGCAGGTAAAACCATCATTGCGCACATCGTGTGTTTATGCATGTTAACATTTAATACTGAATGATTTCAATGGGCATTCAAGCCCAACTCCAGGAATTTAAAAAAATCCACCTTTGCAGTAAATGCTTGTTATGTCTAGGAGTGCATGAATTAGAGCCCTTCACACTGAGGCGCTTAAAAAACTGTCCATAAAATGCTGAGCACTTTTGCTGCTTTAGCGGTGCGCTTTTTGAAGGTCACATGACTCAAAAACTGCTTCAAGAACCGTTTTGAGGTGCTTTTGAATTGATTTTCAGGCTCTTTCCATTCATTTCAGTGGAGCGGCGCGCTTTTGATGCGCTTTTTTTTTAGCGCTCCAAACATGCTCCAAGCAGGAGTTTTTTCACCCCCGCTAGCGCACCACCCCAGTGTAAAAGCATTCATTGATTTTAATGTAAATAGATTTTCGTGAACAATTCAGGTGCTTTTTTTAGCGCCAAAGCGCTTGAAAAGCGCCTCAGTGTGAAAGGGCTTTAACCACTTGCCAACCGGGCTCATGCCAATATACGTCGGCAGAATGGCACGGCTGCGCAAAACAACGTTTGGGTACGTTGCTCCCTTTAAGAGCCGCCGGAGGAGTGCACGCATGCGCCACAGCTGAGGACCCCATGTGCGTGGCCAGCGGGAGCGATCTTGGGCATGAGAGCCAGCATGGGGATTTGTGTGTGTAAACACACAAATCCCTGTTCTGTCAGGGGAGAGGAGACATATCGCAACAACGATATGTCTCCTCCCCCAATCAGTCCTATCCCTATACAGTTAGAAAAACTAACTAGGGAACACCCAAGGAATATCCTTAATTTGCAGGCATTTCCTCTCACTTCCTGTGTGGCTATGGGACAAGAAGTAGAGTGAAATCGCCACAGTGGAACACGGATGGCGAAAAAAAAAGGATCCCAGCTAGCTATCAGATCAGGGAGGTGCGGGGGCCAGTCCTTTCACAACATGTTACTTGTTACTCTCTGAATGCAGTGGAATTACATCCTTACAGGATGTCTCCAATTTACAAGCTGACCTCAATGCACTGTCTAATTGGGCAACTAGGATTACTGTTGATAAATGTAAAGTTATGCACTTGGCTAAGAATATGCATGCATCATACATACTAGGGGGAGTACAACTGGGGGAATCAATGGTGGAGAAGGATCTGGGGGTTTTGGTAGGTCATAAGCTCAATGATAGCATGCAATGCCAAGCTGCGGTTTCCAAAGCGAGCAAAGTCCTTTCTTGTATTAAGAGCGGTATGGACTCCAGAGAGAGATATAATTTTGCCCCTGTACAAATCATTAGTAATACCTTATCTGGAATATGCAGTTCAGTTTTGGGCACCAGTTCTCAAAAGGGATATCTGGGAACTGGAGAAACTGCAGAGAAGCGCAACCAAACTGATAAGAGGCATGGAGAGGAGCTCAGCTATGAGGAAAGATTAGAGGAACTGAAGATCAAGGGGGATATGATCAACATGTACAAATACATTAGTGGTCCATATAGTGAAATTGGTGTTGAGTTATTCACTTTAAGGTCATCATGGAGGACAAGGGGGCATTCTTTACATCTAGAGGAAAAAAGATTTCATCTCCAAATATGCAAAGGTTTCTTCACAGTAAGAGCTGTGAAAATGTGGAATAGACTCCCTCCAGAGGTGGTTCTGGCCAGCTCAGTAGATTGATTTAAAAAGGTCTGGATTCTTTCCTAAATATACATAATATAACTGGGTACTAACATTTATAGGTAAAGTTGATCCAGGGAAAATCCAATTGCCTCTCGAGGGATCAGGAAGGAGTTTTTTCCCCTGCTGTAGCAAAATGGAGCATGCTTCGCTGTGGTTTTTTGCCTTCCTCTGGATCAACTGTGGGTGAAGGATTGTGTGTATGGGAATTTCTTTTTTTTTTTTTGGTTGAACTAGATGGTCTTGCGGAATTTTCTTGCTTTCTCTGTGTGTAGGGTTGTCACAGAGGCAAAAAATATGTGAAATCTTCCGGGGGTGGGGGGGGACGACGACACAAAGTTGATGTAAAAACCTTATGTTTCACCACTTTATCAGAAAATAATATAAAAAACAGTCCAAGCCAAGATCAGAGTCTTCGCTGGCCTTTCTCCACTTCTCACCCCGGAGAAACTCTTGAAATAATTCTCACGTCTTGAGAACCCCTTGGTAAAACTAGTTCAATGGGATAAGTATCCTCCTTACATTGGTGGAAAGACTGTCGCCTTTACAGCCAGCTAAAAATGATCATTGGTATTATGCCACTGACTCTGCCAACCATGCAGACACCAACAGGTAGGTGGTCAGTCATCTGCAGCTCAAGGATCCCCAGCAACCTCTGAAGGAACCCTAGGGTAACATAAAAACCTAGCGGAAAATGGCTGGTCTACGCTAACCCTGACAGCTGTATTGTAAATCCTTTGATAGACCTCTGGGCACCACACTTTGACTTTTTTCTTTCCGTCTGTAATGAAGATTGTAAGTTTAAGCACTTTTCTTTTATATCCTACAAATGTTTTGTCTCAACACACAATACCTGGTGCTGTTTCATCTTTGACATGTTCCAAGTGGGATTCTTTCTACTTTCTGCACAGAGATGAGTTGCTTTTATTCCCATTTCCGATCACAACACAACAACCAGCATTCTGTAGGTGTGCAGCGTCTACACGCGCCACTTCTGTGATAACTGCCCTTTGTGGAAGAACACCTCTCCTCTCTCTTCAAGTTGTCATTGCAGACCTTTACGAGGAAACACTCTGTTTTCGGCACTACATCAAGGAGTAAATACCTCCTGGCTTTTAGTATTATTGTTTGAAACAATGCATTTCAAAGGCTTTCTTGCAAAGAGCAGTGTTCTTGATGTGGGTATATTACAGGCAAATTCTTGTTTTTCTGTTTCCTTCTTTCCATCTTGCATGTTAAACTATAACTAAAGGCATTTTTTTTGTTTTGTTTTTGTTTTGGATTGAGTGGAAAGTGATTAGAACACAGTTAGGTTTTTATTGCTGTCTGTGCCCCATTTAGGGAAATTCACCCTCTCTTGTCTGTTATCACCAAGAGTGAAAGTAAAAGAGAATCCCAAATTTTGGAATGTCATTAGAACAAGAATAGAGGGGAAGTCTTTTAATGAGGACACTAGTTCTTGTGACAGCCAGGGATTCCCTCATTTTGGAGGGATTTCCTCTCACTTTCTGTTTTGGCTATGGGGCAGGAAGTGAAAGGAAATCTCCTAATGGGATGTATGCCTAGTACACACAATGAGAAAATCGGATGAAAAATACTGCTTTTGGAGCCATTGTCTTGTAATCTGATCATTAGTACACATCTTTCAAGAAATGATCGCGACACATCATGCAAAAAAATCCGAAGGGACAAGCACAAAAAAAATTTTCTCTCAAGATAACAGAGCTAACGATTTGCACGTAATTAGTATTGTATTTGTACGAAAAAAAATTGTGTGACCAAGACCACACATGCTCAGAAACTAAAAAAATACATTACAATACCATATAAAACATTATATCACATCCAAAGTTATATTCTGGCTTATGAGAATTTTCCTATATTCTGCCTTATTAGACTTTTCGTAACTTTAGTAACCTATTGGTTTTCAATATGAGACTAGAATGCAACAAAAACAGGCAATCATTCACTGGATAGTATTGTGTGTGATAGACATTAGATGGCGAAAAAAAACCCAACGGAGGTTATAACCCTCCCTTACTCTACCTAAAAATAAAAATAAAAATCTAGTTCTAGTTTAGGAGGTATGAAACCATTGTTCAAAGGATTTGTTCTGGACTACATATTGCTACTAGAAAAGGTTTGATTCTAAACTATATAACTATAACTATAAGTGACTAGTTGAATATGAGCCTGCAAATTGTTTTTCTTTGTCTCGGCAGGTTATGGTTACCCTTGTACTTTCTTGTAAGATTCAAGACTGCCTATTCTTTCCTGTTGTAAATAGCTACAGTATATTTGTGTCAAGCATCAAAATGTTATATTGGATTCAGTGCTAGCCCTGCCATTCTGCATATTACAGTACAATATACTAAAAGAGAGATTTTCTTAAAAAAAAATATTTTATGGTGTGCAATAAATATTATTTTTACTATTACTTTAAACTATTTGTGTCCCATTTTAGAGATTTCCTTTCACTTCCCTGTCCTGTAGACACAAAATGCAGTAGGAGCAACAGTCACCAAAGTGAGGGGAAATTCTTTTTGTACAGTTGTCATCAAAAAAAGTGGACCTATTGGAATATGTTCTTTCTGTCCTCTTTTGGTAATAACTCACAGCTTGGAAAATGACTCCTGTCTTGGGTGCCTTGAAACTGGAATGAAAGATTCAGGCAACCCAAAATTGGTGTTTGAGTGTTTTGTGGATGCTGGGGGGTTACACCTGACTTTTTTTCCTATCTTTCGGGGACTTGAAATGTCTCTGCGCAGAGTTCTTGTGTCTGTACACCAGCTATCCTCATTATGAGGCGTTCCACCCTCCCTGCGCTGGGCTCCTGGTCTGCTCACCAGTTGTGGTCATTATGGAGGGATTTCACCATCCCTATGTTGAGTTCCCATCATCCTTGGTCTCTGAACACCTTCTGTGCCTATTGTGAGGGGATCCCTCCAGCCCAAATTTTGTTTTTATTTTATACAGTATCATGAAGACTGTAACAGAAGTAGCTGGAACAAAGATGTGCAGGATCTCCCAAAACTTCCAGGTAGGCACCAGCGTACAGTAGCTGGGAATTATAGCAAGGATATCTCGCTGTAGGAGTATCTGAGACCTATTAAAAGCCAGACTAGGCAAATAAGGTTCACAAACAGCCTCTGCCTGCATTAGGGCCCGGGTCAACAGTCTTTGAACTTGTGTTGTTTGTTGGTTTAAGATGCTTTTGAGATCATTTAGAATCCATTGGTTCAACCTGCAGTTAACCTACTTCAAGCAGGTTTGCATTCAATAGATTTGTATAGGAAAATAAAACCAATTTAAAGCTAACAAAACCCCATTGGCACAGGCCCTTATAGGCGCCCCCTGATGGTGTCCCAGTTATTTCCACAGCTCCGACAACATTCAGTCTTCTATTTTAAAGTGACTCGCCAGAACCCAGGCATCCAATTACTTAATGAAACACTTGTAGTTTTATTTTATTCTTTTAAAATAATTTCCCCTTTCTGCAAATTGTGTTTCAAGGCTTTGATTTCTCTCAGGTCTCAGTGTTTCGGAGCTGGCCTGATGTTCCTAAGAATATTGACAGGCTTGTCTTTGTCAGGGCCCCAGCTTTTCCTCAGCTTGATTTCACAGCAGGGTCAGTACTGTCTGTACCAGTTGCCTCCCCTGTATTACCCGCCACGTCTGGATTTTCACAAACGCGCCTTTTCTTCTTGTACTTGCAGCGTTTGAAGAATGAGCTGCACTTTCTGTTAGGAAACAATGTTGTCTCCCATTTGCACCGAAGAACAAAAGGAGCATTAAAAAATAATTTCTATTGAAGAGGCACGCGCTCCAAGTTTAAGACAATATCAAAAGGACAAGCACGGGGCCGCACATTCGAGTACATCTTTCAGGTACCCTCGGCACCTTAAAGTGTGCAATTCTGTCTCTAGCAACCGTACAATTTGTCTAGAAATAGGAAATATTATCTTGACTGGTTGCATTCTGGGACTGCAAGTGAGCATATTACTTTATTTTACCGCCACGCCATTTGCATATTCGTGCCGGGGGATGGTTAGTATGCAAAGGAAGCTGCTGAGATTAAAGGAATAGTATAATATTTCACGTTTAACTAAGCTTTCTACTCTCCCATTGTGGATCAGGAACAAAAAAAGCAGCAATCGCGTCGGATTAATGAAGAAAGAAATAGAACACTTTCAAACAACGGGAAACTACCTCTCTACTAATATGGCTACGAAAATCTTGAGCGCAGTGGAGTAGGCGGGTGTATCCCTGATGTTTTCATTTGCCCCTGCTGTAAGCTCACCCACTGAAACAAAAGCCTAATTTACATGATGTTTTCATATATTTTTTTTAATTGACCTACATTATGCTATAACTTGACAGTCAAAGATCTGCTTAGAGTGACCTGGCGATTACTGTTAGCCCCCTTCCACATGGGCTTTAACTTTCACACAGGCAGACCTGATTGGACACTTCATTCACCTCTGACACCCGCTGCTATCCGATCCTGTCTGTGAAATCCAGATGGACGGTGACCTTATTTTCCATTCGTCTGGTGGAACGGATCGAATGGGATCGGATGCAAACGGACAGGCGGTCCGTTTTCATCCAATTTCCCCATAGAGGAGAGTGGGGCTCTTACAGGTCCGTCTCTGCACAGTGTGCAGAGACGGACCTGTCATCCACCTGCTCAGCAGGGATCAGCGAATTGATCCCCCACTGAGCAAAGCGGAGACCACCGGGCAGACTGCCCGTGTGAAAGGACCCTTAAGGGTATTTTTGATAGGCATTTGCTTACATCACCAATACTTCTCTCCCCAAGTCTATGGGGATGCAAAAGCAGCTAGAGAATAGATCAAATGCAGGTCAGAAGGCCAATTGCAGGTCAAATACACCGGTTATGTTAGATGAGGTCAGGTGTGTTCAGATCCTGGTCCAAACCCACCTGCGGATCCAACAAGAAGCTGTCACCTGTATTCGGCAAGTCATAAGCAGCCGTGGCATTCCACACCCCGCAGACGCACATATACAAGGGGGTGTTTATAAATGAGGCTCCATGGTGGACAAAGCTTCAGCCGCTTATAATTGGGCCAGTACAGTGACAGCTTCTTGTTGGGCTTGCTCAGGTGGGTTTGGACTAGGATCTGAACACGTCTGAGCGCATTGCTACTTGTCACTGAATTCTGAGAGATCCCAGAAGTGTCACAAACTGATGTGAAAAGCACACTGCATTTGCCCTTTGACTTCAGTCCAAAGTCTGTCAATACAGACCCTCAGAGTCCTAAGCAGGCAACAGCATCGAAAAGCAGGTTTTTAGGGGCACCTGCATATACAGACAGGTACCTCTCATTGTGCTCCTATCTGTAATTTTAATTGGTCAAGAACCCATCTCCCTCACCTCACTATTGGCTAATAATATGATACCGGAAAGTGGGATGCAAGAAAGCTAGGCCAGAGATTTCTGTCCCAGGACCAAAAAAACATTAAATATCAGATTTGGAGCTTTATTAGGTAGGTAAGCATGGATGACATGGAGGATCAGAATTCAGGGAGAGTTGCTTACTGGCCAGCTCAGTAGGCCCTTTTAGCTGTGATATGGGACCTGTGACTTGACTTTGTCATTTAACTGGAGCCAGAATGAGCCAAGGCACATCCTATACCACCCATTAATATGTTTGAGGTAAATAAGAGACATTTACAATGTCACTCCAGTAATTTTTTTTTTTTTTTTTTTTTTTTTTACACACTTATGCGATTTCACTTCAGCCAGTCATTTCCCAAACACATTATATTTCACTATATGTGTCCCTACTTCCCATACACTTCCGGTTCACAGGAGTTCTATGCACACTTCCGGGTCATCGGGTCCCGGTCTGCTGCATAGCACATTTTTGTACACATACACCATAGGGATGCTGTTTTGTCTCATTTAGCGTCCGTTGCTTGCTGGATTGCATTTCCGGGACGCTAGGTTTATTTATTTAAGTCCCATGCCTCTGCGGTGTACGGATTGTACGTACAGCAGAGATGAGTGGGACGTTTGCTCTCTGATTGGCCCAGTGAGTCATGTGAGAGGGAAACGTCGGACATGCCCACGGACGTGACATCATTTCCTACACAGACTGGTCATGTGGGCGTTCAGGGATAGAGGCCGGCTAATACATAGCCACCTATTGGTCAGCTCCACTTAACACCTTTTGTCTTCTTATTGAGGATTGGCTCCTCTGGCCGACAGGGCGGTACATTCTGCTGGACTGTCAGCAGAGGAGTGCTGTTTTCATTAAATCTTTAAATGCTTTATTTTTGTTAGAGAGATCATAGAGCTATATATTTTTCTGCTGGTAGACCTTTATACAGTCTCCTGGGCTTCACCTTAATGTCATTCATTTACTTATATAGAAATTGTGTATGATTTTCATGTTTAGACATCCAAGCAAGTCATGTGATTGTATTCACCCAATCAAATCTCCCGGTTTTTCAGCCCTTGTGATTGGTCCTTCTCTAAATAATTTTATTATATATATTTGGCAACTTGGAGTGAGTGGTCTATGCCCCTGTTGAAGACCCCTAGGTCGAAACGCGTCGGTTACATACACCACTCTCCTTGTTGCCCATTTGTTTTTATCCACCGTGATCACGCTTTTATTTGTGTATGGTCGTTTTTGTCAATAAAAACACCCTTTTTGTATCTGCACCATGTGGAGGCACATTCTTTTTGTTTCCACATTTACCGCATGAGATCCAGTCCCTCCAACTGCTCCTTTCGGGGGACCGTTTGTGAAACTTCTGATGCACGCTGGGACGGTTCGGTGTGAGGACGGTTCGTTGTGAGGACCCATCCGGTTGCCGGCCGAGATCCATACAGACCACAATCCAAGGGATTGGCGATTCCTGAGCTCCCATTCCACGTCATTTGTGACAAACTGCGCATGCGATTCCCTGTCGCTGACATGGGAATCCACAGGATCTGGTAAGAGGCTTTTTTGCACTTTCTCTGAATGACCCATTGGGACCCAGTTTCTCGGTTGGGAAGTCGCTGTATGATGCCAGGTGTTTTCTGACAACCATCAGACCATCACCACCCCTTGGAGTACTTACACCTCCTGTGCGGTTGGACATTCACATCCATCTATGGACGTTTGTGTTTCAAGGCACCTGTGGTTAATTAGTGATTTCTTTACTGTTTCACCATTATAAAGACCTATGTTCCTTTGTACATGCGCTGCATTTTTCTATATGCCCATTAATATGTTAGGACAGGACAGTCAAGATTTAGGATTGCTACAGCAATCTGCTCTAAACATAGGCTGATAATATTCTGCAAGATCCTAGATCATTAAAGAAAAGCTTTATTCACTTTAAAAAAAATGAGAAGTCAGCAACTACAAATACTGTAGCTGCTGACATTTAATAAAAGAATACTTACCTGTCCAGGGATCCAGCGCTGTCCTCACCTGGGTGGCTTTGCTGGTCTTCTGGTCTCCAGCACTTGCATGTTTACCGTTGGAAGCCGACTTTGTTTCCTTGAGGCTTTACAGCCAGCACCCCACTGTGCATATGCGAGACGTGCGGCTCAAATTTCCTGCAGGCTCCTGTAACATGTTCCAAGAGGTTGCAGGCAGGAAGGGGGGCAGAACTTCTACCCTGGTCATCTAGGTGGTCAGATCGGAAGTAGGAGGGGGTACCTGTCAGAACTAGGTACGCACTCCCACTCCAAAAAACAAACAAACAAAAAAAAAAAACAAAGAAAAACATTCCAAATATTATAGAGGAGGGGGGAGGAGGCAGAAAAGCCAAATTTTCCCTTTTGAGTGAATTTACGCTTAAGGCTCGATTCACACAGGGGCAACACGACTTCAGCGCGACTTTGTACCGCGGCTTCAACGCGACTTCAGCGCGACTTTAGCAAATTACAACGCGACTTGAAGTCGCCTCCATGACAGGCGACTTCGGCTGTGGCCAATCACAGGGCAATCAGCTCTCTGGGAGGGAGGGGTTTTCCCTGCAAAGTCGCTTGACTTTGAGAGAGAGATCCGACTTGGAGGCGACTTCCATTGATTTCTATGGTACAGGTCGCCTACCAAGTCGGATCAAAGTAGTACAGGGAGTACGCTCTGAAGTCGGAGCGACTTCAGTAGTGTCTATTAAGACGCTCCCATTCACTCCCATTGAATCTATTTCTGGGGCGACTTGGGGCGACTTGAGGGCGTACAAGTCGGATCCCAAGTCGTCCTAGTGTGAACCGACCCTAAGGGAAGTCATAAGTAGGTACACAGTTGAAAGAAGGCCTCTAATAAACACTATGGGGCCACAAAACATTTCCCAAAGTACTTAGCTGCATTATTATATAAGAAGATGTAAACCACAGAAGATCTCAAAGTAGGAGCAAGAGGGGTCACATGTGACCCAAAACATACACTATATTACCAAAAGTATTGGGACTTTTCACTCACCTGAACTTTAATGGCATCCAAGTCTTAGTCCGTAGGGTTCAATATTGAGTTGTCCCACCCTTTGCAGCTATAACAGCTTCAACTCTTCTGGGAAGGCTGTCCACAAAGTTTAGGAGTGTGTCTTTAGGAATGTTTGACCATTCTTCAAGAAGTGCATTTGCACGGTGAGGCACTGATGTTGGACGACAAGGCCTGGCTCGCAGTCTCCACTCTAATTCATCCCAAAGGTGTTCTATCATGTTAAGGTCAGGACTCTGTGCAGGCCAGTCAGGTTCCTCCGCCCCAAACTCACTCATCCATGTCTTTATGGACCTTGCTTTGTGCAGTGGTCATCATCCAAATAATTTGGTGGAGGGGGGATTATGGTGTGGGGCTGTCTTTCAGGGGTTGGGCTGGGCCCCTTAATTCCAGTGAAGGGAACTCTTAAGGCATCAGCCTACCATAACTTTTTGGACAATTTCATGCTCCCAACTTTGTGGGAACAGTTTGGGGGTGGCCCCTTCCTGTTTTAACATGACTGCGCACCAGTTGAATGAGACTCTGCTTTTCTGTATAGTTCTATTCCAACATCCAAGAGATAGTTGCAGCCATCATCACTTCTCCCAAAGAACCACCGCTCCTTGACATGTTTCACTACAAATGGCCTGATCACAAGGACTTTGTGATCAATTTTGTGATGAAACACGTCAAGGAGATGGTGGTTCTTTGGGAGGAGTGATCATGGCTGCGGCTATCTTGTGGTTATTTAAATGGAGTGTGGCTCCCATTCAGTTATTGTCCATCACAAGTGAAAATTGGCTTTTTTTTTTGCAGGCACCCATTTAATCCATACACAAAGTAGAGGAGCAGGTCTGAAGCGGTGCTGTGGGATATTTCAATTGTAGTGTAGTTATTATTATGTACCATTATTTTATGGTAGCTGGATGATCATTTTGTTCAGTTTTGTTTGCCCACTAAAAGTTAACAAACATGGCAATACTCCTCTTTTAGAGCAGCAGTGTCAGTAAATACTTTGTACCAGGCCAAACGCTTTATCCATTTTGGCTTCTGGGCTTGATGAGGCTCCCTGGATGCTCTCCAGTGTACAGTAGTAGTGTGCATGTATAGATCGCCACAGGTTAGAGGTCAGGCTGGATACACACGGAAGGCTCGGCTAAGAGTAATCATTTCTTTACAAGCACTATGTGCGGATTAGCTGACCCCTGAGATCGCGTATTGACCCTTGCAGGCATTATCTCCCCAGATCGATGGCTTCTACTATTGGATTGAACGGAAGTCAAATCTTAATTGCTAATTTGCAAATTGCTACAGCAACACTTCAGTTTATTGAAATGTGTCTTTGTCTTTGTTTTGCTGCTTGCTGATCTGTTAAGGGTGTCTTTTTCTAAAGAACAGAAACAATCCTGCATTAGTGAAATGGCCATTTTGGAAACATCATCAGTACAATTCTACTTCCTTTGCATTTCTTTCGGTGAACTTTCCCTGCTAAAAAAAAATACTGAAATTAAATCAGATTCTTCTAAATATTGTTGATAATATACAGTGGATATAAAAAGTCTACACACCCCTGTTAAAATGTCAGGTTTCTGTGATGTAAAAAAATGAGACAAAGATAAATCATTTGAGAACTTTTTCCACCTTTTAATGTGACCTATAAAACTGTACAACTCAGTTGAACAACAAACTGAACTTTTTTAGGTGAAGGGAAGTAAAAATAAAAAACTAAAGTAATATGGTTGCATGAGTGTGCACACCCTTAAACTAATACTTTGTTGAAGCACCTTTTAAATTTATTACAGCACTCAGTCTTTTTGGGTATGAGTCTCTCAGTATGGCACATCTTGACTTGGCAATATTTGCCCACTCTTCTTTGCAAAAACACTCCAAATCTGTCAGATTGCGAGGGCATCTCCTGTGCACAGCCCTCTTCAGATCACCCCACAGATTTTCAATCAAATTCAGGTCTGGGCCATTCTAAAACTTTCATCTTCTTCTGGTGAAGCCATTCCTTTGTTGATTTGGATGTATGCTTTGTGTCGTTGTCATGCTGAAAGATGAAGTTCCTTTTCATGTTCAGCTTTCTAGCACAAGCCTGAAGGTTTTGTGCCAATATTGACTGGTATTTGGAACTGTTCATAATTCCCTCTACCTTGACTAAGGCCCCTGTTCCAGCTGAAGAAAAACAGCCCCAAAGCATGATGCTGCCACCACCATGCTTCACTGTGGGTATGGTGTTCTGGATGTGCAGTGTTGTTTTTTGCTCCAAACGTATCTTTTGGAATTATTTCCAAAAAGTTCAACCTTGGTTTTATCAGACCATAACACATTTCCCCACATGCTTTTTGGAGACTACAGATGTGTTTTTGCAAAATTTAGCCAGGCTTGAATGTTTTTCTTTGTAAGAAAGGGCTTCTGTCTTTCCACTGTACCCCATAGCCCAGACATATGAAGAATATGGGAGATTGTTGTCACATGTATCACACAGCCAGTACTTGCCAGATATTCCTGCAGCTCCTTTAATGTTGCTGTAGGCCTCTTGGCAGCCTCCCTGATCAGTTTTCTTCTTGTCTTTTCATCAAGTTTGGAGGGGCGTCCATTTCTTGGTAATGTCACTGTTGTGCCATATTTTCTCCACTTGATGATGACTGTCTTCACTGTGTTCCATCGTATATCTAATGCCTTGGAAACTATTTTGTACCCTTCTCCTGACTGATACCTTTTAAAAATGAGATCCTTCTGATGCTTTGGAAGCTCTCTGCGGACCGTGGCTTTTGCTGTAGGATGCGACTAAAAAAATGTCAGGAAACACCTCCTGGAACAGCTGAACTTTATTTGGGGTTAATCAGAGACACTTTAACCACTTAAAGACCAGCCACCACAGTTATACTGCGGCAGGTTGGCTCTCCTGGGCAAATCGCTGTCATGGTACGTTGGCCACTTTAAGACCACTAGGAGGTACGCGTACCTGCGGCGCGATGCCAGAGCCGATGCGCATGGCCAGCGGCCGCGATGTCCACAGGCCACCCGCAATCGCTCCTGAGAGAGAGAACGGGCATCTGTCAATGTAAACGGACAGGGGAGGATAGACAGATAGACGTCTGTTCCTAGTGATTAGTCACTACAGTGCCCCCACAGTTAGAAACACCTTCCTAGGGAACAGTTAACCCCTTGATCGCACCCTAGTGTTAACACCTTCCCTGACAGTGACATTTATACAGTAATCAGGGTTTTTTTTTTTCAAGCCCTGATTGCTTTATAAATGTCAGTGGTCTCAAAAAAGTGTCTAAAGTGTCCGCTCTGTCCACTGCAGTGTTGCAGTCCCGCTAAAAATCCCTGATCACCGCCATTACTAGTAAAAAAAAATTAATAATAAAAATACCATAAATCTATCCCCTTTTTTGTAGACGCTATAACTTTTGTACAAACCAATTAATATACGCTTATTGCAATTTTGTTTTAACCAAAAATATGTAGAAGAATATATATCAGCCTAAACTGATGAAGAAATTAGTTTTTTGGGGGATATTTATTATAGCAAAAAGTAAAAAATATTGTTTTTTTTTTTTCAAAATTGTCACTTTTTTTTGTTTGTAGTGCAAAAAATAAAACCAGCAGAGAAAGCTCTATTTGTGGGGGAAAAAAAGACATCAATTTTGTTTGGGTACAGTGTCGCACGTTCGCGCAATTGTCAGTTAAAGCGACGCAGTGCCGCATTGCAAAAAATGGCCTGGTCAGGAAGTGGGTAAAACCTTCCTGGGCTGAAGTAGTTAAAAGTCATTTTTTTTACGTCACAGAAAACCTGACATTTTAACAGGGGTGTGTAAACTTTTTATATACATTGTATGTGGCAGGTTAATGGAAGACATTTTTGAGGTGCAAAATTGTTTTTAAATTTTAACCCTTTAAGTTAAACCGCTTTTCTTCTAATTTTAGTAAATGGCCGGGTGTCTTTTTAAATTCCCTTTCACAGAAAAGCTTTTTCCCTGTTGTGGGGGTCACCAGTACGGTATTTGTACATTGAAATCATATCCCCTCTCAAGCGTCTCTTCTCCAGAGAGAATAAGTTCAGTGCGCGTAACCTTTCCTCATAACTAATGTCCTCCAGACCCTTTATTAGTTTTGTTGCCCTTCATACTGCACTGAGCTGTCCTATGAGGCTACAGGGGACTCCTGGCCCTCTGTCTGGACAGTGCTGATTGGCCCTGTACTGATCACATGCATCCTCCCAAGGAAAAAAAATACCTCTCTAGCAATACACACAAACTGAGCATGTGCAGCCTGACTCCAAAAGCTCTGTCTTATCCGGACTTGTCCAGGGGGACAGTGCAGGGAGGGGAGGATCTGTACATACAAGATCAAGCAGTTTTTTTACACATTGCAGAGCATCAACCTCTTAGGTTCCACAGTGAGTATAACAAGCATGCTTTACTGCATATGCAGACTGATTTTGCTGTTGTGGGTTTAGTAACACTTTAAAGTGTGTTATGTATTGTTATTAGGATTCTAAAAAAAGTGCTACTAAAAAATGTCCTCTTATAATAAAGTAGCTTATATTACTGCTTCTTTTTAAATTCCTTTGCAACACTGGCCTACTTTTTAAACAGGCTATCACCCAAACGATAAGAGAAACAGAAATGGAAGGCGTGCACACCTAGTACATTACTAAAGATAATTTAATAATAGAAATGTTTTATATAAAAGTGGGTACTTGCTAAATGCAGCTGACAAAAGGCCATAAAACAATGCATGGACATGCACAGAACACGGGGTACAGCTTTAGTAATTTATCATTAAATTATCTTTAATAATGCACTAGGTGTGCGCGCCTTCCATTTCCGTTTTTCTTGTAGTTCCTTTCGGATTACCCCATCTGAGGAAGGCAGCATCCACCCAGTTTTGGACACCATATATACCTTTCGCTGGAAGTGACTGGGTTTTTTGTATCCCCTTAACGGTCCACGACTGCTGCTCCTCTCTGCCAATCCCTTCACTGGCTTCCCTTACCCTAGCGTATAAAATTCAAAATGCCATCCACAACATTGCCCTCAGCTACATCACCAACCTCAACTGCAGATATCACCCACATCGTCCTTTCAACTCCTTCCAAGACCTCCAGCTCTCTAGCTCCCTTGTTACCTCCTCCCATGCTAGCCTCCAGGATTTCTCCAGGGCCTCTCCCATCCTCTGTAACTCCCTGCCCCAGTATGTCTGGTCAGCTCCTACCCTGTCTGCCTTTAGGCAATCTCTGAAAACTCACTTATTCAGGGAAGCCTACCCCACCTCCACCTAAGAACTGTACCGAGTCACCTCCTTAAGATCATCACCTGCAGCTATTACCTTTTGTACCACCTCCCCCTCCTTTTATTTTGTAAGCTCCATGAACAGGGCCCTCCTATTCCTTCTTAAACTATATTGTAATTATACCCCCCCCCCACATTGTAAAGCGCTGCGTAAGCTGTTGGCGCTATATAAATCCTGTATAATAATAATAAAGTGCCTTGTACAAAATAATGTGCACCACAATCCAGAGACAAATCTTCAGTGTATCACTCCACCAGTGTACCTGCACCACCACTCTGGAGAACTCACCAAAAGACCATGACCTCCCAAATTTGAGTAGGTCAGTATTTCTCCTAAACGCCTCTCCAGGAATACCATAAAAGCCAGAAAAAAAGAAGAGCTCCAACACTTTTATCAAAATGACCTTTTACACCACAACAAACAAAAGCTCATGCTCTTACATTAAAATATGCATACTGCCATGCACCCGGGTTTTAACACTCTCTGGGCTGATTTCACTATTCCTAATGCGAGCGCAGCCGCTTCCCCGATCTGTCTGGGTATGTCTCACCACTTCTGGGACCCGGCGGATTGACGTCACTGAAGGGATAAGGTACATACTGATCTACTCAAGTTTGGGAGGTCATGGTCTTTTGGTGAGTTCTCCAGAGTGGAGGTGGAGGTACACTGGTGGAGTGATGCACTAAAGATTTGTCTGTGGATTGTGCTGTGCATTATTTTGTACAAGACACTTTAATGCAAAGGATTTCACAAAGAAGCATTTACATAAGGCACTTTATTATAAGAGGACACTTTACTTGTCATTGCACTTTACCTTTATTTTTATTCTTTTTTCAACTGTAGGTATTGTATTCTGATGTACAAAACCACTGTGTATTTCATAATTAGGTCAGCTAATGGTTTGGTTTACCTTCCGTCTTCTATTTTCCACCAGTTCTGTGTTATTATCTTTTTACTGGAGTTCTCATTTTTGATAACCCACAGAACCCATTCCGACCTCAAACAGCTTTAGTCTGCAAGAGGTGGTCAGATCTCCTCCTCCTTTGTGGAAAATTCAGCAGGAACACTCGCTTGGTCTAAAGCTAACTTTAGCGGTCAAGGCAGGTGAAAGAAACCTAGCTTTCTCATGAGAGTTAAAAGCAAAATGAAAATGTCCTCAGCACACTAGTGTCCCTCCCAGCACATTGGGTGGATTTAAAGCTTATGTATGGTAACATTTATATATTGATTTCCACATTAATTCGGGCCTACTCCTATTAATTGGAACAACCTTGAAGTTTGTAAACTTACTTTGTGAATACCCCCACACATTTACTTCCTTGAATTCTGTGACATGTAGTCAATATGCCCTGTGAGTAGGTACTGCTGAAAGGAAGAGTCTCAGGAGGCGGACTTAGTACAGGAACCACTGCTTGCAGGCAGCAAGTTACCAGGGGATATGTAGTCCATGAAATTGAAAATGAACAGCAGAGGAGAACATGCTGGAAATCCAGGAAGTTTTGGAAAAAATGGGAAGCAGACAGGCAGCATTCACAACATGAAAGGAGATTTTTCAAGTAAGCTTATACTGGATTATCAAATATAACTATTGTTTGTATTGCTATTACAATGCTAATGTTGTAAAAAGAAAGTATATGCTGTAAACATAGATCCTCTTTAAAGGGTTAGTTCTTCTTTCCAGAAAAATGAAAAGGTAAACTAACCCCCCCATCCCCCATAAACCAAATCACAAGGCTAAGGTAGAATCTGTCATTGAGCAGGCCACCAGCATAGTGGGTTCTCCAGTTGGGTGGCATTAAAAATTATGAAGAAGATATCTTACTACTAGATTATACTGTAGAAATTGGAAGGCATCAGGTTATTGAACTTATTAGAGCCTGTCCATTACTGGCATGCCAGATTCGGATAAAGTTACCATTACGTTTGATTATACATGAAAAAATACACTATATAGCTAGGTGTATGTATATTCAATTCTTGAACACCCATTCTAAAACCTTGACCTTTAATATGCAATTGGCCCCATTTCCAGCTATAACAGACTCCAATTTTCTGGGAAGACTTTCTGCAAAAAATTAGAGTATGTCTGTGAAAATATGTGTTTTTCAGTGGATCTGTAAGGTCAGGTACTGATGTTGGATGAGAACACCTGGCTCACAATTAGTGGTCTAATTCATTAAAGGTGTTCAGTAATGTTGAAGTCAGGTCTCTGTGCTAGACACTTAAGTTCCTCCACACGAAACTGGTCAAACCATGTTTTTGTGGAGCTGGTTTTGTGCAAATGGGAAAATGCATACTGAAAAGGACCTTCTCCAAACCATTGCCACAAGTCTGGAAGTGCACAATTGTCTAAAATGTCACTTTAAAAAAATAAATAAAAATAAGGATATTATCCTGGTTAGTTAGCTAGAAAGTATTACAGAACCCTTCACTGGAAACACCTGAACTCAATCATTTGGAGCGGGTCCACTTACATTTGGCCATATAGTACAAGTCACGGGTTTGTTTATAGAGACAAGTTTGAATCCCTATAGGAACCCTCAAACACTTGTTTTCACTTTATACCTTTAAAGGCCTCATGCACACTGGACGTTAAAATAACATTATAAAAACGCCAGTAGCTTTGCAGTGAGGTTTTCAATTTTTTTCAACGTTTTTGCAATAGCGTTTTTTAGCGTTTATTAGCAGTTTTTAGTGTTTTTCCGTGTTATCTTTTTTTAGCGTTTTGCAGTGTGACCGGTCTGGTTTTCACCCACTCCTATAGTTTCCTGCAGACAAGCCTGATGGGTTTACTTCCTCTTTGTTTCCCTGCAAAGGTAAAGCATAATGGGCTACTATGCATTGCATAGTAGCCCATTATGTGTCACTTACCTGACACAGGAGCCTGTGATGTAACAGCTGTCCCCTCTGCTATGGAGCGTCCATCTTCTTTCTGGGTATCGTGGCTCCGGCGCTGTGATTGACTGGAGCCGCGATGACGTCACTCCCATGCATGAGCACGGGAGCCGCCACTAAGGGAGCCGCCACTAACGGCATGTCGCCGTTAGCAGCGGCATGCTCGGTGCGCCTGCGTGCCGCTGTCTACGGCGCATGCGCCGTAGACAGTGGTGCCTATCTTTTTGCAAATAACTCCTAAATCGTTTAAAAAAGTAAATTTATTGATGTATTAACAATGACAGAGCTGCATTATTTGTGTGTTTTCCATTTGCCTGGACTTCAGCTTTATCTATGAAAATTACAGCTGGAAAGAGTTCATTGTTTCTGACAATGGCCCACCTCCTTCAGCAATATTTTTTTTTTTTAAATAACTGAGCTGTGTTGTAATAGATTGTAATAGATCTACAAGAGACAACTATAGAACTTATCAATAAGTCATTTATTATCTGTCAAGCACCTCAGGTTAACATCTTACATATAACACCCAAAATACTATATTTGTTTTCTTCATAATGATGCAAGAGCTGTCGTTACACAGGCGCCTACGGGCACTCGAACTGCGGTTTCAGGTTGCAGAACGCATGGCTTGATGACATTTGAAAGCGTCCATTGGGAAGTGTATTCCACTGTTCTAGATAAGCAGAGATTCCCAGCACCAGCCCTGGAGGCTTTGGCTACTGGAAGTTCTCTTTCCTCTGCTGATATCCCCCAGCTCCACAGGCTATCAACTTTATTAGCACCAAGATAAGCTGATTAGCTCCTGTCAATCAGTGTCGCCAATATCTCAATTGTCATTCTGCTTCTTTTTTTTTTTCTTTTTCTTTTTTTATTTAAAGCATTGAAGAAAGCCAACAAAGACTTTGCTGCATGCCTCACATCCCCTTGGCCGTCCCCACGCAGGGTGCATCGGTCCTGTGATGATGTGATGACTATATTAAAGAGTACATCAATTTGTTTTAAAGTGTTTTGATTTTTGATGGCAGAACATTACGGTTACAGATTTACTAGAAAGAGAAGAGTTCTGGAAAGGGGAAGGCAAAAAAAAAAAAAAAAGGGAAAAAAATGCGTCCTTTTGAAGCTTTGAGTCTTGCTGTGCCAATGGGCGCGTCGGTGCTCTTGAAACTGGTACACTGTGATCCAGCACTAGCTTAGGTACTGTTCTCCTGTCAAAACATCCATCTATGTCAAAACCCCCGACAATGTTCTCTAGCTTGGCGGTTCCCAACGTAAAGCAGTCGCGTGCTCAAATTAAACCCGTGCTCAAATGTGCTGTTGTGTCGTGAAGGGGGGAATCGTTTTATCTGACTGATCTCAGATTAATAAAGCTTTTAAGATTTTTTTTTTTTTTTTTTGCTTTGCAATTACATAATGTTTGCAAGCTCATTTTTCTTTTTGCTATTTTTTTTTCCACCTATCATAGTGACAACCCTGCGATGACGTGGCAGGAAAATTATCCTCTTATTTCTATTTTAATACTGTTTTGGGCTTCCCTATCGGAAGCTGTGCTCAAATTAAAAGGGGGTTTCAGGTTTTTTTTTGAGAAACAAAAGCAGAGCCCAGGTTGCCAGATGGGGCTTTAAAATGAGCCCAATGCTGGTTTACAACAGATTGCAAAAAACGCACGTATTGTTCTAAAAGTTTGCACATTGTTACACCACTGTGAATCTTTTGCCAACAATTTGAGAGTGTTGTATGTCTACAGAAGGCATGTTTTCACCTTGAAAGATTAAGGATTCACTATTTTATAGAAATATCTGCTAGCCACATCAATGCTGCTTCCTATTATGCCTCACTGTTGGACTTATTATTATTATTATACTGGATTTATATAGCCAAAAGTTTGCGCAGCGCTTTACAACATGAGGGCAGACAGTACAGTTACAATACAACTCAATACAGGAGAAATCAGAGGGCCCTGCTTGTTAGAGCTTACAATTTAAAAGGAGTAATTTGTAAGTTTAGTTTGGAATTTTTTTAAAAACAGGTCCTCCATTTTCCTTTATTAATAAAAGAAAACGTTTTTTACATTAAAAAGAATAGTAGAATGTCACATATCTTACTAATTAGTTTCCAGACTATTAGGATGACTGTAGTGTATCATGACATTGACATTCTCTGTATGAATATGAAGGGATCTCCTGATTTACCCCTCTCTGCTGGCCAATACGCAAACTTCACCCACATCAGTCTGGTAGATTTACTAAAACTGGAGAGTGCAAAATCTGGTGCACTTCTGCATAGAAACCAATCTGTTTCCAGGTTGTATTGTCAAAGCTTAACTGAACAAGCTGAAGTTAGAAGCTGATTGGCTGCCATGCACAGCTGCACCAGATTTTGCACTCTCCAATTTTAGTAAATCAGCCTCAATTTGACAGCAGGTCACTTAGTAGGTGAAGCGACTCCTCCTGTCTATTCACAAGCAACTTTGGGGTTGATTTTACTAAAGGCAAATAGAAAGCACTTTGTAAAGTGCAGTTGCTCCAGAGCTTAGTAAATGAGGAGAAGCTCAGTTGATTTCCATCATCAAATCATGTGCAAGAAAAAAATGCTGTTTTATTTTATTTCCCTTCCTTCTGATTGGGTATTCTTTGCAAAGTGAAGCTTTACCTCATTTACTAAAGCTTCGTACACACCAGTCGTTTTGTTTTTTTTTTCATTCAACCCAGCAGGGCTGAATGAAAAAAAAACAAAAAATGTGACAGCTCAGGAGGAGCCGCTGTACTAACCATCCGACATTAGTACAGCAATCTCAAAAACTCTCTGGTCAGTGCTTTAAGCCATTGGCTGAGAGCTCTGATCGGGAGCCGATCGGCAGATCTTTTTTCGGTCGTGCCCCTTCGACAGTAGTCGGCCCAACACACGGGCTGAATGTTGGCCAATTTCTATTGAACTGCCTGATATTCGGCACATGTGTCTAGGCTTAAGCTCTGGAGCAACTGCACTTGCAGAGTGCACAGTCTATTTCCCTTTAGTAAATCAACCCCTATGAGTCAAGTTGCTCATGATCATCCCTTATAGAATGAAGTGAAAGAAACTCTTTGACAAGTCTTCCTGTTCTGGTGGCTTTGACCTCTCAGGTAGGTAGAACAATACAATACACAAGCTCTCAGAAGCTTGGCCTTGCAAGCCACACCACAACTCCCAGGAAGTGAAGAGGAGTCTCTACAGCTTCTTTAGAACTAACATCACTGCCCTTAAACTAGTAAGGGTTCTATGAGTTTGAGTTGACTCATACAGCTTGCAGATTGCCTTCAGCAGTTCAACATTTGAAGCACACTAGTCTCCATCATTTGCAGATCATATTTGAAACACCAAACTTCCAATTTATTAAGACTTACTGACATCGTAACTTTCAGCAGCAAATCTACTCATCTCGATGACCTGATTGTTTGCCACCTCTGATCTCTTTCCAGTCGAAAAAAAATTAATAACTTGTAGTCATGTGACAGCCATGCAATGGTCCTATAGCAAAGGATTCATCAGTCATTCTGTGTATATAGTCATTTTTTTCCACAATCTTATTTAAATAAGTTATCATTTTTACTGTTTAATGTATGCATGGCAACCTTTGGCTGGTAAGGTATACTGGGACTTGTAGGCTTTCAGCAGGCTAGCAGGTCAAAAGCCACTTGCTTCAAAATAAACCTTGAAACCTAATTCTGCAATGTATAGAGCATCAAGGGCGCAGTATTGTCTATTATTAATATTGTATATTTGCCGAGGTTGGCTAAAGCAGGACCATTCGACATCTCAAATATTGCAACTAAGATTAGAGGACTTCCTGCGTTCGTATTTGAGGGCAAGGTAGAGAACACTACAAATAAAAGTTTTCAAACAAAAACTTGTTGAACTAATTGAGCCAAACTTTCTGTAGTGTTGGAAGTGTTATCAGGCAGCAGAGAGGCCGAAGAGGTTCTTTGCATTATTGTTAGTTGGACAAGTTGCTGAGATTCTTGCACTGATGTTGTACAAGGAAATAGATTATTAATTTGACCTTTCTGGAACCGTCACAGTTTGCCAACCTGAACCAACTGACTTGACTGTTTCTTTAGAGTTTAGTGGCTGCAGAATGGTCAGATAATGGAATTTTTGTTTTACAGAAAGAAAACTGTACTTGTGCATACTCATCATAATATATATATATATATATATATATATATATATATATATATATATATATATCTCAGTTTCCAAAGTATACAATATAGTACGCAGTTTAAATAAAGACACTTTTATCCCTTCCCATCCATCTACATGTCCTTGTTTCTCATCTTGGAAACAGAATTTATTATTCTTTGGGATATAAGCCCACGGTGATCCTAGCAAAAAGAGTCTCTGTTCCACCATCACCCCCAGAGCCTTTTACATGCTAATGGCAGCGGGCCGCACACTTGTGCTGAAAGGTTACAGAATCTTTATCCCAGTTACCGATCCCTGAACCGCTCACAGTTCCATCCTAAAAAAAGAAAAAAAAAGAAACAGAAAAGGATCTTGTTTTACAAGACAAAAAGGAATTGCTGACCTGAGGATGATGAACTGTCTGAGATGCTAAACACGCAGTGACAATGATACCCCTAATCTGCTTTACTGCTAAATATTCTCCCAGCAACTCTTGGATACAGACACGTCACTCTTCAGCCGCCCGCGGGTCACACAGCATTCCAAGTGACACTTCAACTTTCCAAGTGCACAAAAAATAATTCAGTTTTGGGAAAACTGCAGTTGAAATTATTAACTTTAAAAGCCATAAGCAAAATATATTGAAGTGTGTATATGCACACACCCATATATATATATATATATATATATATATATATATATATATATATATATATACACACACACACACGTAATGATTTAGATAGCAAGAAAGTGATATAGCGTTAAAAATAAAATCTATGTATATACGCAAAGAAAGAAAGTAATAATAAATATATATATATATATATATATATATATATATATATATATATATATATATATATATATATATATATATATAATATAGACAAGTTATATAATATAGATAAGTTATATATAGAGAGAGTGCTGAAGTCATTGATAGATAGATAGATAGATAGATATATATATATATATATATATATATATATATATATATATCAATGTATATGCATGCACTGATAACAATATGCATATGATTCATTTCTCTATTAAAAAAACAAATTAAATATATATATATATATAATATAATTTTTTTTTTCTGGATGGACCTTGTGCATATTGTTGCCAGCATATAAAATGTATGCTTGTCTCATAGCTTCCCATTATTTTCCCTGATCCCATATTAACGGCTTAAAGGTATTTAGGGAGTTTGAGTAATTAATTTTATTAGCATTAAGTTGAACGTGTTTTATTTCTGGATACCCCATTCTTCCAGCATTCTATTATATATATTTAGTCTGTTTTTTTTTTAAATGTATTTATTTATGTAAATACTGCCATATACTACTGCCAAAAGCAACACTTCTATGCAAGTGTTTTATTGCTTCCATTTAACCCCATTTTTTCTAAAGGTGTAGTATGTCAGCCAATGGTTTACACGGCCAGTTCTCTGTAACAAGCCGACTATTATATGTTTAAGAAAAATAATTTTGATCATGATAAATAGAGAGAAATTATAACTCTAAACTTCAATATAAATTAAAAAATGTGTAGCAGCATATGGCTTTTCCCGACTGTGGATTTAATTCCATTATTATTATTTTATGATTAGTGGTGAGGATAAATTAAGTACTTTATATTATCTTTATCTAAAGGCACCTGTAGCTTGGATGAATTTGAGTATATGATATATATTGTGTGTGTGTGTGTGTATATATATATATATATATATATATATATATATATATATATATATGCACCTGCATATATTTTTAAGAAGACATTTTTTTAAATTATTTTATTTATATATAAATAGATAGATATATGTGCACATATATATATGTATGTTTTTTAAGAAAAAAATAATTTTTATGCCTTTTGTTTGTTACTTGAGGCTAAAGAGCTCAGATCCGGATGAATATACTTCTATTTAGCACCAGAGGCCAGGTTAAAGGTCTTTTCTGTGAACTATCAAAACACAGAGGCTAAGATGTCTCCACATTAAAAAAAAAGAGAAATCAATATTTGTTTTATGCTCTCCCTCCGAGCATTAGGCATCTTCAAGCTTCAGAAGGACGACAGCTTTTATTTTTGCCGTGTTTTCCCTGCAGCCTGGAACGCCATACTCTAGTATCCCCCACCCCATCAAAAGTACAGAAGGGAGAGTGAGATAATGCGGGCAAACTGGAAGATATTATGACACCTGATTTGCCTTATCATGATGGTACAATCAGCGCTAAAGACTGATGGATTGTTAGTTTTTATTTTTTCCCCCCCCCGCATGTACCTTTTTGATAGTAACTTATTTTCAAACATTTGTACTTGTTCGTCACTCTATGCATGTATTTTTTCCATGTTTTCATCCGTGTGGGGTTTTTTATTTCTTTAAGTACAGTTTTTTTTTTTTTTTTTTTTTATATTATTTACTTTTTTTTTTGGTATGTTGACATACTTCTTTAAGGAAAAATAAACTTGGTTCCTCGGGGCTTCGCTGTTTATCGCTAGCGCTGTTCAATAATAATAAAAAAAAATGAATTTTTCTAATCATTTCTTCTCTCCTAATCGCGCTCAGTCAGCGTGGCGCCTTATCGTTTGAGAGGAAAATGACACCGATCCTATCGGAAAAACAGAGGCGATGCCACCGCGTCCTCAATCACGGCTCCTCCGTATCTACCTTCTCCACAAACGCCCAGCTCGGCCTTTTCATAAGCAACATCAAACGCCCTAGAAAGTCATTAGAATTTCAGCCGCGTACCGATCAGGCGCTCCAGCGCCACAAAAATGGCATCTGGGATACTGCCCCTTCTCTAAATGTGCTAATTCCTTTGTCACGTGTTTTACGGCTTAATTTTAATCAGTTTAAGGGGGGGAAAAAAAATAAGAAAGAAAGAAGCAGATCCTTGCAATAATTCGGCTTTATCTGCAGTAGCAGCAGCGGTGCCAGTTGGTTCAAGGATTTGCAGGGTCACTGGAACACTATATAATGCAGTTCACTGAGTGTTTTTACGCTTGAACTGCGGCACCCAAGGTGCAATCCCTAGTCAAGATGGCAAACAAAAGGGTATAGCCTAAGCGAGGTTGGCTCCTGCGTGCTTCTCGCCTTTTGTTCCTGGACTCGTAACAATGCTGAAATCTGCTGCAAACAGCAGTGCCTTACAATACCAGCCTGTAAAGACGACTTGACGTTGGGGAGGTAGCTGGCAACTCGGCTGCTTGTGGTCTGATCAGGTGGATTGTTCCAATAAACCGGTCCCAAACACAAAGTCTAAGTGAAAATAGATGTTTTCTTGGCTAAACTCCAGCCAATTAATCTGTTGAGGTGGTTCTATCTGTTCAGCAGGAACCTGTGATGTCAGACGTGAGGCACAGATCTGTCTCATGCTTAGCTAGTTTTCCAAGTTCCTCCCAAATTCATAGGCTTTATTTGTTTAAGGATAAACGATTACACACTTTAGTGTATGTAAACCCAACTAAGTTTCATATAGGCTTTAACGTGTTAATGTAATTTTAAAAGTTATTTGAAGTCATTTTAAATCTGTAACTTTCATTAAAATAATCCCTTGGGATCCTGCAATGAAGGTCCTTCCTCTTAAAGGGTGACAACACTATGTCCTGTCCCCCAATTGTGCTCCTGTGTTGTCACCCTATCATACAGGCTTCAATTATAATAAGTCAAAGAGAGCGCCAAATGAAAAATCCTTAGTAGTCTTTATTGTTTAACTGGTTACAACAAGCAGGCAAAGGACAGCCTTTTTGGGGGTCACTCAAGCACGTTGGCTGTCCTTTTCCCTTCTTGGTATAACCAGTGGAACATTAAAGACTTTGGACTAATAAGGATTTTTCATTTGGCGTCCCCTTTGATCTCTTATACTTGAACTCATATGTAAGGGAGGCTTGTAATAGAGAGAAGATAAATTATCGGCTCCCTTCTCCTCTCCTCATGCTGTCAGCATTAGGAAAGGAGTGCGGATAACAAGCTTCTACTTCCATCTGTGATCAGCTGTGATTGGACACAGCTGATCACGTGGTGAAGAGCCAATGATTGTCTTTTTACCTCAATCTGTAATCAGCAGTGCCCTTCGGGACACAGGAGGCCATCATATGACGGCCTCCCAGAACTAGCCGTCCGCAGTTTAGCCGTCATTCGGTTATAGCACGGTCGCAAGTGGTTAAGGGAATCCCTTGCCCCCCCCCAGGTCACCAGAGCTAGTGTCCCCATTAGAAGATTTCTTCTCTATCACTTTTCTGGAGATAACACAAAATTTGGGGATTTTTTTTTTTACTTTCGCTTTCAATGACAGCGGTAAACAAGACAAATAGGGAGGATTTATCTCCCTAAGGTGGACAAAGACCACAATAAAGACCTGTGAGGTGTTCTCATCTATCTCGACTCTATGCAAAGATAAAAAAATGTTATCCTTTTGTTACACTTTAAGTACAGATCAGGATGACAGAGCCTGTACCTATAAAGATACAGCGATGACAGTTTCCATATTTGCCCTCTGACAGATCTCCTTTAATGGGTGTAAATCATACAACATATTTCAGATGTGTCCAGGGCACCATATGAAGGATCGGTTCTCACTGTAGGTCTTCGATACGTCATCCCATTAAGGTTATGGAAAATCATCAATCCAACAAAACCCCCTTTTGAGTGCTCCAGGTTATTATTGCGTTACTTTGGTCCCCCCCAATCACAAGGTTTTTGGGTCCAGGTTTCAGAAGGTGTTTGCTCTGCAGGTGACCAATTGTTGGCAGAAGGTCTTTAGACCATGGGCGTCCGCAGAACTTTTTTCAGGGGGGGTATCATTTTAGGGTCACCCATGCACCGCCCCTTTTCGACAATGTCATTATCACATTGTCATGGTCAGAGACTGCAGACGTAGTACAGTCCCTAGGATAAGTAATGGATAATGGCCAATCCCTCCGGGTGGATGATCGCTCACTCTGGGTTCCCCAGGGGCGACTCTGGTCAGTAGTGTAGCATGTCTGTACCCTGGTAGTGGCTCAGTCTTGCTCTCTCTGGTGGTGCTGGGCAACGTGTCTCTCTCTGGTGGTGCCGGGCAGCCTGGCTCTCTCTCTGGCTTCCGCCCAGCACACTCGTCGTTCTTTGTCCTGTAGCACTCTCTCCCTCAGCTTTTTTCCAGGCTGCAGTCTGTCAATCTCTCTCTTGATCGAGCTGTAGCCTCCTTCCTGTAGAAAATGGGGCCGCTAATCTTTGGGACATGTCCCATGATGCTCTCCTCTTCTAGTCTCCTTTGATTGGCCCTCATTTATGGCCAATAGGGAAGGAACGGAGCAGGCAGGAAGCTGGGCGGGGAACTGGTGAGAGTCGTCGTCTCTTCTCCCTGACAGGTGAAAGGGGGGGACGAGCAGGGAAAACCTCTGACAGCCCGCAGCTCGCCTTTCTCCTGTCACAGCGCTGTCAAGTTCTCTGCTGGACTGAGCAGGGAAAAGAGCCGAAGTCACACTACACTAATGGGGGGCTTGACAGCACCTTGATGGTTTCACCCCACTGGCTGGTGGCCTGTCCGCACCCCAATAGCAACGCAACTGTGCTGAATTTAAGATCCGATCCCTGATTCCAGGGGGGGGGGGCCACTTGACCCCCCTTGCCCCTACCTATGGACGCCCATGCCTTAGACATCTTCCTCTACTAATTCTGACTGCAGAAACAACAGAAATATGCCAACTGCCGAACATCAGATCCAGAGATCTCAGGATGGGAATAGCAGTTAAGTGTACTGCACAAGATTTCACCTACCTCTACTCTATCAGTAGGTTTTTAAAACCTGGAATTCTTCTTCTAGCATTAAG
Organism: Aquarana catesbeiana; assembly: GCF_042186555.1. NCBI lineage: Eukaryota > Metazoa > Chordata > Amphibia > Anura > Ranidae > Aquarana > Aquarana catesbeiana. Next base: position 56,587,831 of record NC_133331.1, on the reverse strand, counting down.
ATGCATACAGAAAGCTCAAGTTACCTGCTTACGTCTTGGCAATGATATATTTTACATGTCCATCCTGCTTCCTTTTATCTATTTTGGGAACCCCTGATTGTAATAAGGGAGAGAGATTCCCAGACACACCAACACCCACCCTGGCTTTCCTAACCTTCGTGCATTCTGAGCCACTCACCTGAAACACACATATGCAGGTCTTGGTACATGACTGTTCTGGGTTCCTGGTTGCGAATGTATTGAAGTCAAGCAATTGGCACGACAGCCATGGAACCAGCGCTTTCTGTAGCATAAGACAGCAGTGGCATATTTTGCTTAGTGCAGGTTTCCTTCAATTAATTAACTTCTGTTCTGAAAATCCCAAACTATGAGCAATTAGAAATTGCCACAATTTAATCCAGTTATTGATTCAGCAGCGTAATACACTCACCGGCCACTTTATTAGGTACACCCTCCTAGTACCGGGTTCAACCCCCTTTTGCCTTCAGAACTGCCTTCATTTTTTGTGGCATGGATTCAACAAGGTGTTGGAAACATTCCTCAGAGATTTTGGTCCATATTGACATGATAACATCACACAGTTGCAGATTTGTCAGCTGCACATCCATGATGTGAATCTCCCGTTCCACCACATCCCAAAGGAGCTCTATTGGATGAGATCTGGTGACTGTGGAGGACATTGGAGTACAGTGACCTCATTGTCATGTTCAAGAAACCAGCGGTGAGATGATTTGAGCTTTGTGACATGGTGCATTATCCTGCTGGAAGGAGCCATCAGAAGATGGGGACACTGTAGTCATAAAGGGATGGACATGGTCAGCAACAATACTCAGATAGGCCGTGGCATTTAAATGATGTTCAATTGGTACTATGGGGCCCAAAGTGTGCCAAGAAAATATCCCCCACACTATTACACCACCAGCCTGAACCCTTAATACAAGACAGGATGGATCCATACTTTCATGTTGTTTACACCAAATTCTGACCCGACCATCTGAATGTAGCAGCTGAAATCGAGACTCATCAGACCAGGCAACGTTTTTCCAATCTTCTATTGTCCAACTTTGGTGGCCCTGTGTGAATTGTAGCCTCAGTTGCCTGTTCTTAGCTGACAGGAGTTGCACCCGGTGTGGTCTTCTGCTGCTGTAGTCCATCTGCTTCAAGGTTCTATGTGTTGTGCATTCAGAGATGATATTCTACATACCTTGGATTTAACAAGTGGTTATTTGAGTTACTGTTGCCTTTCTATCATCTGGAACCAGTCTGCCCATTCTCCTCTGACATCAATAAGGCATTTCCCTCCACACAACTGCCATTCACTGGATATTTTCTCTCTTTTGGACCATTCTCTGTAAACCCGAGAGATGGTTGTGGGTGAAAATCCCAGTAGATCAGCAGTTTTTGAAATACTCAGACCAGCCCCTCTGGCACCAACAACCATGCCATGTTCAAAGTCACTTAAATCCCCTTTCCTCCCCATTCTGATGTGCGGTTTGAACTTCGGCAAGTCATCTTCACCATGTCTAGATGCCTAAATGCACTGAGTTGCTGCCATGTGATTGGCTGATTAGCAATTTGTGTTACCAAGCAATTGAACAGGTGTACCTAATTAAGTGGCCAGTGAGTATATATGTAAAGCGCTGTGTAAATTGACAGCACTATATATATATATATATATATATATATATATATATATATATATATATATATATATATATATATATATTGGTAAAAATGAGGCTCAACTGCCTGTTTTTACTGACACAGGACCCCTAAGAAGCAGTGGAGAAGATGCCAGCAGATGTTGCAGTAAAGAATAAATAATTAATGCAAAGGGAGAGGTCAGACACAGAAAAATGTTATCTCCCTAACGTGCAAGTATGCTGTCTAAACATGCCCATTGTGCAAGAACTCCTCCTGCAAATGGCAGTTTAGTTGCACTTTAACCACTTCCAGACCAGCCGCCGCAGTTTCACTGCGGCAGCTTGGCTCCCCTGCATGAAACCACGTTACTGTACGTGATCTCGCGGGGTTACGGATAGCAGGCGCACGCGCTGCACAGCGGGGGTGCCGATGCTCTTGACCGACAGTCGCGATGACTGCTGTCCATAAGCGATTGTGAGCTGGAGACACAGAACAGGGACGAGTGTGTGTAAACACACACTTCCCTTTTCTGTTCTGACAGAAGTGACAGATCGTGTGTTCCTATTAGCTAGGAACCACGATCTGTCACTTCCTGTAGTCAGTCCCCTCCCCCTTCAGTTAGAGTGTTAAAAGTGTTAGTGTTAACCCCTTCACTGCCAGTGACATCAGTGCATTTTTAATCGCACTGATCGCTGTATTAATGCCAATGGTTCCAAAAATGTGTCAAAAATTGTCCGATGTGTCCGCCATAATGTCGCAGTAACGATAAAAATCGCAGATCACCGACATTATTAGTAAAAAAAATTTAAAAAAATTAAAATGCTATAAATCTATCCCCTATTTTGTAGATGCTATAACTTTTGCGCAAACCTATCAATATACACTTATTGCAATTTTTTTTTTTTTTTTTTACCAAAAATATGTAGAAGAATACATATCGGCCTAAACTGAAGAAAAAAAATAGTTTTTTTTATATATTTTTGGGGGATATTTATTATAGCAAAAAGTAAAAAACAATGCGTTTTTTTCAAAATTGTTGCTCTTTTTTTTTTGTTTATAGCGCAAAAAATAAAAACCGCAGAGGGGATCAAATACCACCAAAAGAAAGCTCTATTTGTGACAAAAAAAGGTCAATTTTGTTTGGGTGCAGCGTCGCATGACCGCGCAATTGTCAGTTAAAGCGACGCAGTGCCGAATCACAAAAAGTGCTCTGGTCAGGAAGGGGGTAAATTCTTCCGGGGCTGAAGTGGTTAGCCACTTGCCACCCAGGCCAATTCTGACATTTCTCTCCTACATGTACAAAACAAAACATCACTTTTTTGCTAGAAAATTACACAGAACTCCCAAACATTATATATGTTTTATTTTTTTTTTTTTTAGCAAAGACCATAGAGAATACAATGACAGCTTTTTATCTCGCACGGTATTTGCGCAGCAATTTTTCAAACGTCTTTTGTGCTTTAAAAAAAAGCAAAACATTAAAGTTAGCCCAATTTTTTTGCATAATGTGAAAGATAAAGTTTCGCCGAGTAAATGGATACCTAACATGTCTTGCTTCAAAATTGCACATGCTCGTGGAATGACGCCAAACTTTGGTACTTAAAATTCCGGCGACATTTTAGAATTTTTTACTGGTTACATGTTTCGAGGTACGGGGGAGGTCTAGGGCTAGAATTATTGCTCTCACTGTAACGTTCGCAGCGATACCTCACATGTGTGGTTTGAACAACGGTTTTCATATGTGGGCGGGACTTACGTATGCGTTCGCTTGTGTAAGCACACCGGGACAGGGGCTCTTTAATTTTTTTTTTTTTATTATTATTATTAATTTTACTTTTTTTTTTAGTTTGACACTTTTAAAAAGAAAAAATTTTGATCACTTTTATTCCTATTACAAGGAATGTAAACATACCTTGTAATAGGAATATGGCACGATCGGTCCTATTTACAGTGAGATATGGGGTCAATAAGACCCCACATCTCACCTCTAGGCTGGGAAGCCTGAAATAAAAAAAAAAAAAAAAAAAACGATCTCGGCTTCCTAGCTGAGGTGGCGCCGTTTGTTTAAATGCAGAGGCCGGGCGTGACGTTATAACATCGCGCCTGGCCTCCGAACGATATTAAAGACTCCGACGACCATCTGGTCCACCAGAAATCTCTATGGCGAATCCTGTCTCCGACTCACCGATGGCATCGGTGAGTCGGTAGAAGCACCGGAGGGCGGCGGGACGGGGGGAACGTTCCCTCTCGCCACCCGTAAAAACGATCAAGCAGCAGAACAGCCGATATGACCGCTCTTATGGTGTAGGGAATCACCGGCTGAAAAAGCTGATATCTGAATGATGCCTGTAGCTGCATAAAGTCAAGGACATAATATGACGGCCGGCAGGCGGGAAGCGGTAAAAGCGTGTATACAATTGTCACATTGTATTTCAGTTATCTCTATCCTACTCCTATGATCCTAGATTTTCCAAGCACTTGACACACCTGAATGCTACTAAACATGTGTGGAAAAATTCAGCCTTATGCAGGCCATACATGTCGAATTCCGAGTGAATTTTCTTTCAAAAATCTGAAAATTTGTGCGTTTTATGATCTGATGATGTCACTGTTGATTTTGAAATTCTACCATCCAAGCCATCAGTTTCACCTCACGTTCCTACAGAAAAGAATTTTTGGGACTTTTCTTTCTGGAAATGTTCTTTTCTTGTGCTCATGCGCATTTCTTTTTCAATTATATTTCCTCTCATCAGTGATTAGAAAATCGTTTGTTTTTCAAAAAATTTCCAACATGCCGGATCACTCAAATTTGATGGCTTTATGAAAATCGGTCGTTGCTGCAGCCCATTAAAGCCTCGTACACACGATCAGATTTTCAGACGACCGTTTGTCCGTTTTTTGTTGCATGCTAGTCTCGTGTTGAAAGTGAAGAGGTTGCTCACCATACGAAAATTCTCGTACGACAGAAAACAACTTCGGAAGTGATGTAATGTGTTGAATTGTTTTGTATGTATTCTTTCGTTTCTGGGCATGTTTAGTCTTGCGCTTACGATTTTTTTCAGGACAAATAACATACTAATTATATGAAAATTGGATGTTGTGTTCACGTACGATTACAATTTTATAGTCTGCACATCCAGTTTTTGCCGTACAAAAAATCTGAATCGGCTGTCGAAAGCAGCATACTAACGATCTGAAAATCGGCAGATCGTTTGTCAGATGAAATTTTACTTCCAACTTTCGTATCGTGACGGGGCTTAGCGTTGCGTAATTCAAACGAAAATTTTTAGATAAGCTATTTGAAAAAAAAATTCTTCAAAATTTCACCCATGTAACGGCTGATTTTCCTGCGGCTATCGCATTTGAGTGGTCGGACATGTTGGAAATTTTTTGAAAAATTAACGGTTTTCTAATCAATGATGGGAGAATCGTGCGAAAAATATATTCGAAAAAGAAATGAGAAAAGAAAATTCCCGGGTAGAAAAGCACATTCCTGGCCATAAATTCTTTTCTGTAGCAACATGAGGAGAAATTGAAGGCTTGGTTGGTCAAATTTTGAAATCAATGGTGGCCCCATCAGATCACAAAATACATGAAACTTCTGATTTTCTAAAGAAAATTAATTGGGAATTTGATCCATGTATGGTTGGCATTAGGCACGTTTTTTAAGGTCCTTTTTATTTGGTAGGAGCAAAGGCATCCAGGGGAGACAAAAAAGTCCCATGTGCATGAGTCCTAAAGCAGAACTTTACTCAAAAAGTGGAGTCCCACTCGTTTGATCCCTCCACCAGCGTGTAACTGATCCAGTTTTTTACAATAAGGTGGATTTTCTAAAGGCAAATAGACTGTGCACTTTGCAAGTGCTGTTGCACTGCCACAGAGTTTAGTGAATGTGGTGAAGCTCTGCAAATTTCCATTACCCAATTATGTGCAAGCAATAATGCTGTTTTTTTTTTTTCTTGCATCTGATTGGGTATTCTTTACAGTGCTTACAGTGCGAAGCTTCACCTCATTCATGAAGCTCTGGGCAAAATTAGTGCAACTGCACTTGCAAAGTGCACAGTCTATTTGCCTTTAGCAAATCCATCCCAATGTATAGCAGGGGTAGGTAGCCTCGGCATGCCAGCTGTTTTGCAACTACCCATGAGGCATTTCAAGACTGAGAGCCACTGACATAGCTTCCAGAAGCAGAGGCATGATGGGATTTGCACTTTCACCACAATCGGAGTGCCACGGTTGCCTACCCCTGGTGCAAGGGGTTTTGCTGTCGGTGATGTGAGGCCACCCATTGGACTGCATTATTTCCTCTCACAGTGCCTTGAAAACGTTTCGTCATGTTACAACCAAAAATGTAAATGTATTTTATTGGGATTTTATGTGATAGACCATTACAAAGTGGCACAGAATTGTGAAGTGAAAGGAAAATTATAAATGGTTTTCAATTTTTTTTTTACAAATATGTGAAAAGTGTGGCGTGCATTTGTATTCAGCCCCCCGGAGTCAATACTTTGTAGAACCCCCTTTCACTGCGATTACAGCTGCAAGTCTTTTTGGGGATGTCTCTACCAGCTTTGCACATCTAGAGATTTAGATTTTTGCCCATTCTTCTTTGCAAAATAGCTCAAACTCTTTCAGATTGGATGGAGAGCGTCTGTGAACAGCAATTTTCAAGTCTTGCCACAGATTCTCAATTGGATTTAGGTCTGGACTTTGACTGGACCGTTCTAACACATGAATATGCTTTGATCTAAACTATTCCATTGCAGCTCTGGCTGTATGTTTAGGGTTGTTGTCCTGCTGGAAGGTGAACCTCCGCCCCAGTCTCATGTCTTTTGCAGACGCTAATAGGTTTTCTTCTAAGATTGCCCTGTATTTGGCTCCATCCATCTTCCCATCAACTCTGACCAGCTTCCCTGTCCCTGCTGAAGAAAATCTTTCCCACAACATGATGCTGCCACCACTACGTTTCACGGTGGGGATGGTGTGTTCAGGGTGATGTGCAGTGGTCGTTTTCCACCACACATAGTGTTTTGCTTTTAGGCCAAAAAGATCAATGTTGCTCTCCTCTGACCAGAGCACCTTCTTCCACATGTTTGCTGTGCAAACGGGACTTCTTGTGACTTTCTTTCAACAATGGCTTTCCTCTTGCCCCTCTTCCATAAAGGTCAGATTTGTGGAGAGCACGACTAATAGTTGTCCTGTGGACAGATTCTCCCACCTGAGCTGTGGATCTCTGCAGCTCCTCCAGAGTTACCATGGGCCTCTTGGCTGCTTCTCTGATTAATGAGCCATGGCAGTACAAATACCCTCCAAATTACCTTTTTGGAAAGTAGACAGTTCGAGGTATTTAGTAGGAGTCATGTCGTGTTTTTTGAAGTTGTAATTTTTTGTCACTTTTTGGGGAAAATTAAATATATATATTTTTTTGTGTCCCATTAGGGAGATTTCTTTTCGCTTCTTTTTCCATAAACAAAACAGGAATTGAGCGGTAATCCCTCCAAAATTGGAGACTCCCTGGGTGTTGCCACAACTAGTGTCCCCTTTGGAATATTTCCCCTCTATTCCTGTTCTGGTGACATCCCAAAATTTGTTTTTTTTTTCACTTTCACTCTTGGTGATAGGACAAATAGAGAGGGTGAATTTCTCTAACAAGGGCAAAAAATATGCCTTTAGTTATACTTTAAAGTGAAAAGTAAATGAATCCATACACATCCACTACTTAATGGGCCTGTAATCTATTTTTCACAAAATTGTTTCTTCTTGTGGTTCTCTGCCTCCTCTCCCTTTCCGCTCCTCATGAGTAGTGCACGTTGATTGTGGTCATGTGCCCGTCTCTATGCCTACTACATAGTTCTTAGTCCAACTCGAGAGCAAAATAGAGAGGGTGGCTACATTCCTACATACAGTAGGACCATGGAGAATGATTGTAGCCACCATCTAACAGGAAGTCAAATCACAGCAGTAAAAAAAAAAAAAAAAAAAAAAGGGGGGGGAGATATGAAGGAGGCTGAGAGCAATAGAAGATACTTTTCTGAATTAGTAATACATACTTGAATAGAAGATACTTTTTTTAAACCAAAGTCTAGTGTCACTTTAAAGAGGAACTTCACCCCACTTCCCCATCCCATTTCTTCCTATTATTATTTTTTTATTTCCTACTTACCTGATGCTGTTTTTCACAGTTCAAACACTCTCTGACCCAGCAGATCCAAAATTATCCTGCCAAGATCCTCTTCTTAGACAAGAAAAGATGGCGGCGCAACCAATGCGCCGCCATCTTTTCTTATGATGTCATCAGGAGGCTGCCAGCTCTTCTAGGTAAAGGCACAGCCTCCCAATGACGTGCCGCTAGGCCCACCCCCTCCTTATTTAATCAATGGAATGATGCGCAGTGCTCCTGGTGCCTTCTGGGATATGAACATCACATATCACTGGGGGGGCACTGCACATCATTCACTTAGGTGAGGAGGGAGGATGGAGGTCAGGACCGAAACTTTAACAACAAAAAAAGTAAGCGAATTTAAAAAAAAAAAAGCTATTTCTGTAATGGAATGGGGGAGGGACAGAGAGGAGGAAACTTCTGATAGCGGCAAAGATCCGCTTTAAGTTAGGAATGTGGAAATGAATGATGATCATGTGATTGAATGACGAATGTGTGAAAATGAAAGGTGGTCAGTGTCAAGTAAATAAGCATTTTAGAAGTGTGCATTTAGGAACGTTATTTATTGCGTGTGCCATGTTTGTATGCTAGTGACAAATAGTCACTAGCAGTCATTTCTGTAAATTTGTGTATAAAACAATATACTAAATATAGAACAGCAAACATGCAAAAAATATATACTATAGCTAAAAGCATCAACATACAGTATGTTGATGTAATTTCAAAGGACAATATCATTTTTTTTTTTTACAATGCATCATTAAATAATTTAAATTAAATCTTTTATTAACCACTTCAATACCAGGCACTTTTACCACCTTCCTGCCCAGGCCAATTTTCAGCTTTCAGCGCTGTCTCACTTTGAATGAGAATTGCGCGGTCATGAAACTGTACCCATTTGACATTTTTTTTAATTCTTTGAGACCGATAGAACTTTCTTTTGGTAATATTTAATCTCCGAGAGACTACAAGTGTACAGACCTTGTCTACCATAGTTCTAATAGGAAAGCTGGTCCGGATGTGCATTCATCGCTGGAGCAAGTGAACACTCTGTCCCCATCTTCTAATAGTTCTCCTGTGTTGTCACTCTGTCACACAGGCATCTGATGGAAATTACAAGTGGCTTTTTTCAATAAACATTACATAGGTGTAGTCCACTGTTGTAAAGAAACCTACCTATGTAGACAGGAAGTGGCTGCAAAGGGGCTGCAGGAGTTCAGTGGCACTGAAATAAAAACCGAATAATAATAAAAGAAAAAACAATTGCAATTGTTCGACACACAATGATTTAGCAAACTAGATCTCATCCAGTTAGGCTCCTTTCACACTTGTGCAACTTGGGATCCGACTCGTGAGACCCCAAGGGCAGGTCATGTGAAATTCAATTTATTTCTATGAGAGAGAGCTGTTCCTACTGACACTACAGAAGTCACTTTTGATCGACTTTTGATTCAACTTTGGTCCAGAGAATGTAAAGTCAGATCAAAGTCGCACCAAAAGTTGCATCAAAGTCACACTAGAAGTCGTGTAACTTTGGAGACGCGCTAATGTAGAAGGAGCCTTAGGCCCATTTTACACGGGCTTGTTCAGTTTTGTTTGTATTAATGTCTATGTTTTTATTGATCCATCTGTGTATACAGTTCCTTTTCTTTTGAAGACCCCCCCCCCCCCCCCCAATATCTATCCATCTATATTTTACCCCCTCTATTTAAAAGCACTGTGTGTTTTTTTTCCCCCATACAGTGTTTATTTGTTTTGGAGAGCTCCTTTGTCACCCCCCCCCCCCCCTTTATGTCTCTTCATTCTATCTATCTATCTATCTATCTATCTATGTATCTATCTATCTAGTTAGTTTTTTTTTAATACAGTCTATGTATCTAATCAACTTTTCTAATCTATCTATCTATCTATCTATCTATCTATCTATCTATCTATCTATCTATCTATCTATCTTATCCATTTATATAATCTGATTGCTCACTTTGTTTATGCATCCATCTGTTGATCTATCTAATTTGTCCATCTGTCTATCTAATCTCTGCACTTTTATACCTATTTTGGTCCATTAGGTTTTTTTATTTAGTTAATAATAAAATAACATACACAATGAAAATAGAAATAAAATTACATAAAAAAAGGGTAATCAAACGTATAAGGAAAGCTAGATTTTGAGAACAATCCAGTAATGAAGTCATCATTAAACACGGCTTTCCGCTGTGAGCAGTCAAATAAAAATGAAATAGTTGCCAATATCTAGCTTTGCTCAGCAGCTTGTGGCTGCATTACCCTCTTTCACAAACAGGCTGCGCTCTTGAGCTATAAGAGGCTCTCCGGGAGCAGAAATTCCTCTCCATCCGCACAAAATAAGGAGCTGTGATTCAAAGAAAGTCCAAAGCTGCTCTCTTGTTTACCGGCCTAAGTCTCTCGCAAACTGACAGACCTTATGGGACAAAAGTACTTCAGTAAATCCATAAACTAAGAACTTTGGCTCTTTCAGATGGTTTTGACCTACCAGTGGAGATGTCAGATCTATCACAGGAATTTTCTTTATATGTCACAACAGAGCATTGTTTGAGACAGAAATAAAATCCGTCAATTTGAGGAAAAATAAACAGAATTTCTCTAAACAGGAATTGTGGTTAACCAATAGCGGACACTCATCTGGCGCTGTTCTGATTGCTGTAGGTTGAAAGATGCGATCTTATTGGTTGCTGCAAGATAATGCACTGTGTGTACATAAATGTATTTATTTTACCTATTTCTATAGCTGAGACTTCTTTCAGTGTACCTAGAAACAGTCACATCAGTCTCTGTACCAGAGGAGCTTACACTCTAATGTCCCACCACAGTCGCACACTATTATTGTACATGTATATAGCTCTAACATATTATGCAGTGTTGTACAGAGAACACTCAGCTAGCCACATCAGTCTCTGCACCAGAGCAGCTTACACTCTAATGTCCCACCACAGTCACACACTATTATTATTATACATTTATAGAATTCAGACATATTCAGGAGCACTGTACAGAGAACAATGAGCCAGTCACACCAGTCTCTGTACTAGATGCTTACAATCTATTGTCCCATCACAGTCACACACTGCTGTTGTTGTTATTGTTATTATTATTATTATTATTATTATTATATAGCTCTGACATATCCCGTAGTGCTGTACAGAGCCATTCACATCAGTCTCTGTGCCAGATGAGCTTACACTCTAATGTCCCACCACAGTCACACTGTTATTATACATTATTATAGCTCAGACATATTTTGTAGAGAACGCTGAGCCAGTCACACCAATCTTTACACGAGAGGAGCTTACACTCTAATGCCCCGCCACAGTTGCACACTATTATTATTATTATATATTTATATATCTCTGACATATTTTGGAGTACTGTATAGAGAACACTGAACCAGTCACATCAGTCTTTGCACCAGAGAAGCTTACAATCTATTGTCCCATTACAGTCATACACTAATATCATTATACATTTATTTAAAGCTGACATATACCACAGTGCTGTACAGTGAACACTGAGCCATTCACACCAGTCTATGCACCAGAGGAGCTTACACTCTAAAATCCCCTATAGCTATACTTTTAAAGATGCTATATTTCACATGTATTTACCTATTTTAAGATACATGTGTGTAATGTTTTAGATCCTTGTTTCTGTGTATAGTCCGTGAAGAGGAAAAAAATATACCGGTATATGCATGTGTGTGTGTGTGTGTGTGTGTGTGTGTGTGTGTGTATATATATATATATATATATATATATATATATATATATATATATATACAGTGCCTTGAAAAATTATTCTTACCCCTTGACATTTTCCACATTTTTTTCATGTTACAACCAAAAACTTAAATGTATCTTATTGTTGGGATTTTATGTGATAGACCAACACAAAGTGGCACAGAATTGCCAAGTGGAAGGAAAACGATAAATGGGGCTGCAAGTCTTTTTGGGGATGTCTCTACCAGCTTTGTACATCTAGAGAGTGACATTTTTTTTCCCATTCTTCTTTGCAAAATAGCTCAAGCTCTCTCAGATTGGATGGACAGTGTCTGTGAACAGCAATTTTCAAGTCTTGCCACAGATTCTCATTTGGATTTAGGTCTGGACTTTGAGCAATTCTAACACATGAATATGCTTTGATCTAAACCATTCCATTGTAGCTCTGGCTGTATGTTTAGGGTCGTTGTCCTGCTGGAAGGTGAACTTCCGCCCCAGTCTCAAGTCTTTTGCAGACTCTAACAGGTTTTCTTCTAATGCCGCGTACACACGAGCGGACTTTCCGGCAGAAAAGGTCCGACGGAACGAATCCGTTGGGCATTCCGATCGTGTGTGTGCTTCATCGGACCTTTTCTGTCGAAAAATCTGACGGACCTTAGAAATAGAACATGTTTCAAATCTTTCTGACGGACTTGATTCCTATCGGAAAAAACATTCGTCTGTATGCTAGTCCAACGGACCGAAAACGACGCAAGGGCAGCTATTGGCTACTAGCTATTGAACTTCCTTTTCTAGTCCGGTCGTACGTCATCACGTTCGAAACAATCGGACTTTGGTGGGATCGTATGTAGGCAAGTCCGTTTTGTCGGAACTCTGTCGGAACTCCGTTGAAAAGTCCTTCGGAGTTCAGTCCGACGAGAAGTCCGCTCGTGTGTACGTGGCATAAGATTGCCCTGTATTTGGCTCCATCCATCTTCCCATCAACTCTGACCAGCTTCCCTGTCCCTGCTGAAGAAAAACATCCCCACAACATGAGGCTTTCTTCTTGCCACACTTCCATAAAGGCCAGATTTGTGGAGTGCACGACTAATAATTTTCCTATGGCCAGATTCTCTCACCTGAGATGTGGATCTCTGCAGCTCCTCCAGAGTTACCATGGGCCTCTTGGCTGCTTCTCTGATTTAATGCTCTCCTTGCCCGGGCCTCTCTGTTTAGGTCAGGGATCTTCAAACTATGGCCTTCCAGTTGTTCAGGAACTACAAATCCCATCATGCCTAGTCATGTCTGTGAATGTCCGAGGTTTACAATGCCTCATGGGATGTGTAGTTCCGCAACCGCTGGAGGGCCGTAGTTTGAGGATCCCTGGTGTGGACAGCCATATCTTGGTAGGTTTGCAGTTGTGCCATACTCTCTCCATTTTTGGATGATGGATTGAACAGTGCTCCGTGAGGTGTTCAAAGCTTGGGATATTTTTTTATAACATAACCCTGCTTTAAACTTCCCCACAACTTTATCCCTGACCTGTCTGGTGTGTTTCTTGGCCTTCATGATGCTCTTTGTCCACTAAGGTTCTCTAACAAACCTCTTGAGGGCTTCAAAGAACAGCTGTATTTATACTGAGATTAAATTACACACAGGTGGACTCTGTTTACTAATAAAGGTGACTTCTGAAGGCAATTGGTTTCACTAGATTTTAGTTATGGGTATCAGAGTAAAGGGGGATGAATACAAATGCACGTCAAACATTTATTTGTAAAATTTGTCAAAGTACTGTGTGTGTGTATGTATATATGTATACACACAGTTGTGCCCATAAGTTTACATACCCTGGCAGAATTTGATTTCTTGTCCATTTTTCAGAGAATATGAATGATAACACAAGAACTTTTCTTTCACTCATGGTTAGTGTTTGGCTGAAGCCATTTATTATCAATCAACTGTGTTTACTCTTTTTAAATCATAATGATAACAGAAACTACCCAAATGACCCTGATCAAAAGTTTATATACCCCAGTTCTTAATACCGTGTATTCCCCCCTTTAACATCAATGACAGCTTGAAGTCTTTTGTGGTATTTGTGGATGAGGCTCTTTATCTTCTCAGATGGTAAAGCTGCCCATTCCTATTGGCAAAAAGCCTCCGGTTCCTGTAAATTCTTGGGCTGTCTTGTATGAACTGCACGTTTGAGATCTCCCCAGAGTGGCTCAATGATATTGAGGTCAATAGACTGAGATGGCCACTCCAGAACCTTCACTTTATTCTGCTGTAGCCAATGACAGGTCGACTTGGCCTTGTGTTCTGGATCATTGTCATGTTGGAATGTCCAAGTACGTCCCATGTGCAGCTTCCTGGCTGATGAATGCAAATGTTCCTCCAGTATTTGATAACATCCTGCATTCATCTTGCCATCAATTTTGACTGAATTTCCTGTGCCTTTGTAGCTCACACATCCCCAAAACATCAGCGATCCACCTCCGTGTTTCACAGTAGTAATGGTGTACCTTTCATCATAGGCCTTGTTGACTTCTCTCCAAATGTAGCATTTGTGGTTGTGGCCAAAAAGCTCAATTTTGGTCTCATCACTCCAAATGACTGTGTCAGAAGGTTTGAGGCTTGTCTCTGTGCAGTTTGACGTATTGTAAGCAGGATACTTTGTGGTATTTGCGTAGTAATGGCTTTCTCTCATGGTCGACTCGACCATGCAGCCCATCTTTCTTCAAGTGCCACTTTATTGTGCATCTTGAAACAGCCATACCACATGTTTTCAGAGAGTCCTGTATTTCACCTGAAGTTATTTGTGGGTTTTTCTTTGCATCCCAAACAATTTTCCTGGCAGTTGTGACTGAAATTTTAGTTGTACTACCTGACCGTGGTTTGGTTTCAACAGAACCCCTCATTTTACACTTCTTGATTAGAGCTTGAACACTGCTGATTGACATTCTTAATTCCTTGGATATCTTTGTATATCCATTTCCTGTTTTATACAAGTCAACTACCTTTTCCTGCAGATCCTTTGACAATTCTTTTGCTTTCCCCATGACTCAGAATCCAGAAAAGTCAGTGTAGCACTGGATGAAAGATGCAAGGGTCTGTCAGGAGTCCAGAAACTCATTGACCTTTTATACACACTAATTACAAGCAAACAGATCACAGGTGAGGATGATTACCTTTAATAGCCATTCATACCCCTTTGTGTCAACTTGAGTGCATGTTATCAGGGTATGTAAACTTTTGATCAGGGTCATTTGGGTAGTTTCTGTTGTCATTATGATTTAAAAAGAGTAAACACAGTTGATTGATAATGAATGGCTTCAGCCAAACACTAACCATGAGTGAAAGAAAAGTTTTTGTGTTATCATTCATATTCTCTGAAAAATGGCCAAGAAATCATAAATTCTGCCAGGGTGTGTAAACTTATAAGCACAACTGTATATATACGCACAGTATATACACTGTTTATGGATGGATACTCCCCTCTTATATACTGTATTTGTGTGTATGTATGTATGTATGTATATATATATATATATATATATATATATATATATATATATATATATATATATATATATTATATATATATACACACAACATTTTTTGTGGGGGTGGTGTTGGGGCATCTTTCCTCACTATTTACATGTGCAGGTTCTGCACCCTTCATGGTAGGACCATACAGTTGACCATGCTTTACTGTTCCTCTGTATTTCTCTGTCTGCCCCGAATGACTAAATGCAGAAGGACTTTGAGAAATACTGATATCAACTTAGCAATTGTTTAGCTGGGTTGCGCACTATACTGCTTGGTATACAGATGACTACTAGAGGGGGAATCTTCAAATGTGAAAACAGCAAGCAGAAGTTCCATAGAAAAATAAATAATAAAAACCTATAAATCAAAAGTGCCAAATAGTGCTTGATCTGACCTGTTTGTCCATCTCAGCCGGTGGCCATTTGTGTTTTTCTCAGTCTATTCTGCACTCCTCCTCAGTGGAGTAACCCTGCTTAGTAACATAATAATGATCCTATGCTACTCATGGGCGGAGGCATGATCTATGGGCTCTGCCTGTCCCGCCCATTAGGATCTCTGCTGATTAGATGGGTGTTTACATAGGCAGTACCCTAATAATTAGTTAGACCAGTTTCCCAGTAGACCCTGCAGGGTCTACTGGGAAAAGTAGCCCAATAAACGCCAGTGCACAAAAAGAAGCCCTTTGCCTGCTTGTAAAACACACCTACACAGTGGTGTTTTTGAGCTTGCGGTGAGGTGCATCATGTGACCTAAAATGTAAGGTCATTAAAGGATAACTCCACTTTTGTGGGGAAAAAAATAGCAAAAAGTGAAAAAATAATATAGCATATACTATTGTGACACAAGTCATATTGTAATTAAATGTTATTAAAAATTACCTTTCCTTTTCAATCTGCAGCTCTGTAATTTTCTGTAAAGTGCAGTGTAATATGGCTACCTGGAGGTGTTCTCTAGACAGAATGTGTACAGAACACCACCCAGAAACATTTCCTGCTTGTGTGATTGGCTCACTGATTTTCCCAGAAGTCTGTACTAAGATACAAGTCAGATTTCAGGCATCCCCTGCAACAAAAATTTATTTTCTGGTGAGATACTCCTGTGACAGACCTAGCCGGGAAAGAGACTTTTGGAGGGGACTGTATGCTAGCCTCTTGCCGATCGATCGGGGGCCCTTGCATTTGGGGGAACGATGCTCTTTGTGAGCTGTATGTCTGGGGACCCTGGATTTGCCATATTGGAATAATGGCTGATTCATAATGCTGGGACAGATACTGTTAGGAGATGCTGATGTAAATTCCAACACCTGTCTGTCTACTGTCTGCTAAAATGTGTATTGTAAATAAGTCTACTATGAGATCTAAGAGTCATTAGATCCCCATTGTTATTTGTGTTAATTAACTCTGCTATTGTGTGAAGAAGAGTCTATGTTGATTGTGATAATGTTGATTTTCTGAACTACAAGACGGCCAGTCTGGCCTAACGGTCATGTCTGAGTCATCTGGGCTGTCTAAAGGGATTAGTTAATTAGCTCATGTTAATTAGGTTAATTAGGTTACAGCTGTATTGTTAGAGTAATATGAGCAGGAGGTCTGCACCTTCACTTTGAGTGTATAAAAGCCTGTATTTTGTCAATAAAGATAGATTACTGTTTGAACTTACATACAGCCTGCCTGGTCTTTGTTCTGAGCTATCACAACTGGGTTAGAACGGCACATAGCTGAAGTTCTAATCCCGGAGCATTAGATGACTGAACCATCAGACGTTGCAATCTGATTCAATAGCTGCAGAGGAGTGTCGGGAGAGTGGAACCGAGCGAGCAAAGGGGCTCGTTACATTGTTTGGCAGCCGTGGGATTTGCTCTCCAGTTACTGGGACACTCCAAACCAGCCTGCAGGAGAGCCACGCTGAAAGACTTACTTGAGAGCCATGGAGGGAATGGTGGGATCGTGCTTCCAAACCATCACCTGGATCCAAGGATAGCAAGAGAGGAGAGATACCAGCCACCATGGATGAGGAATTCAGAAGGAGGTTGCGAGAGGAGATACAGCACAGAGGACCAGTATCAGAGCAGGTCCTGCTAGGATGGTTTGATTCTGTCTGCTGTGAGCTCTGGAAGGAAGCGCTAGCCCGTGAGCAGCGACACCAGGGAAAAGTTCTCCCCTCCGTCCATATGAGGTACTGGTCGCAGTATGAAGTGCGAATGCTGTTTTTGGGGGAACAGCCGAACCAGGAATGGACAGCCGAGTTAAGCAGGCTGATCCGGGCAGAAATGCGGTTGGACGAGAGCTACAGAGCCCTCCAGTGGTATGTAGCCCAAGTGTACCCATGGACAGCGGATGACAGCCCCACGGAAGGCTTTGACTACGATGGCCTGGGATTGTTATACTGGAGGCTGTCCAGGGACCCTGGCTTTGGAAGTGATCGGGAGTGGCGTTTGAAGGAAATAATGGAGCACAGAGAGCGGAGACTGAATGTCTCAGAAGTGCACTGGGCACTGGAAGATTAACTTTGTTAAAATTCTTGCAATGTACATTGATCACCCAGAGGGGAATTTTTTTTTTTTATCAACAAAAGTTACAACAAGAGTTATGCCCTGTACACACGGTCGGATTTTCCGGCGGAAAATGTGTGGTAGGACCTTGTTGTCGGAAATTCTGACCATGTGTAGGCTCCATCACACATTTTCCATCGGATTTTCCGACACACAAAGTTTGAGAGCAGGATATAAAATTCTCCGACAACAAAATCCGTTGTCGGAAATTCCGATCGTGTGTACACAAATCCGACGGACAAAGTGCCACGCATGCTCAGAATAAATAAAGAGATAAAAGCTATTGGCCACTGCCCCGTTTATAGTCCCGACGTACGTGTTTTACGTCACCGCGTTCAGAATGATCGGATTTTCCGACAACTTTGTCCAACCGTGTGTATGCAAGACAAGTTTGAGCCAACATCTGTCGGAAAAAATCCTAGGATTTTGTTGTCGGAATGTCCGAACAAAGTCCGACCGTGTGTACGGGGCATTACACTTTAAGGTTGTGGTTTAGTTGTTATTGGGAGGTTGGGTATTATTTTAGAGGATAGGGTAAGTGTTAGGAGTGAGGGGTAATAAATAAGAATGGCCAATTAGCACCAGGCAGTCATAGAAAATCTATTGGAAAAAAATAATTTACCAGCCCAGTTCAGGGTTTGACCTTATCTTGAAAAGTCAGCTTTCAGACTTTAACTTAAAGTATAACTACAAGCAAATTTTTTTTGGGAGTTTTGGATAAAATGGAGAGGGATTAGAACTCCTGTCAGTTTTTATTATGGTCTGTGTCCTCATTAGGGAGATGCACCTTCACTATTTGTCCCGTTTACCATTATCATTAAAGTGAAAGTAAAAGAAAACCCTAAATCTTGTGTTGTCCCCAGAAAGGTAAAAGGGAGGAAATCTTTGAATGGGGATACTAGTTCTGGTGACACGGGGGTCCCCAAGGAATTCCCTGAATTTGCAGGGATTTCCTCTCACTTCCACATTTGGTTATGGGACAGGAAGTGAAGGGATATCTCCACAATGGGACACAGATGGCCAAAAAAATCTGACCGATTATAACCCTCCTTTACTCTATCCAAAATGAAAAGAAAAGTTTTGCCTGTAGTTCTACTTTAACACTTAAAGCGGTATTAAACCCAAAAGCAAACATTTATTATATTGTAGCTCAATTCTTAGATGTGATTGCTGCATTCGTTTTCTTTTTTAGGCTTTCTTTCTTCTATGTTCATTAGGTGATCCAGCTAGCAAGTCTGTTGTTTATCAAAAGCACAAACTCTCCAACAGAATGTATCAGTTTATAGGAATGAGACAAATCATTTAACACTAACAGGGGTGGTTAAAATGATCAGCTTTTATTCATTTATGTAAAACCTTTATCTCAAGAGAAAAAAACACTGTTTGCTGTAACTGATTATAAAGTGTGATCTGGAGTTTGGCTTGGCTTCAATTAGTTAGTGTATTTAAATCTGCTAATACATTTAACAATCCTCTCCCCTCCCAGACTGACAATGCTGCTGTCTGCTGTGCCTCCTGTACTCATTCATCCAGAGTTGTGCCTCACTAATACAGGAGGTGTGTTACTGACCAGATCATCAGGTGAAATCAGAGGGAAAAAATACCACTTTAACCATACATATCCTGTCATCAATAAAAGTATTGTGATGGCATTTGCCAGGATTGATGTCAAAACCACTTAAATTGCTTCACCACAAACTAGCAGAGCTCAGTTTTCAGGGGAAAAGTTAACTGATTCTTCATCTCCATGCTGAGTCCTCAGCCTGGAGGACAAGGCTGTCCTCTTTTTGTCTGGGTCATCAATGGAGACTTTCCCAGGATGGCTGGTCCTTATGATAAACATGTCTTCATTGGTATGGCTTCCCGGATCATTTCATCATCTGAGCCCACATACTACATCAGTATGGGTATAACTTTGTGAGGCTCCACTAAACCAATTTATTTCAAGTATATTTTAAGTGGTTAAAGATGGGAGAAGACCTGTGTCAGAGGCACATTTAAAGTGATTATGTTACCTTTATGTTACCTTTACCTTGCTCCAGGCTGACCCAATGGCATCACTTGCAGAATCGTCATTCATACATCTGCAAGTCCACCCAAGCCAAAATATTAATTCTGTATACATGATATTCTCACCCTCGTGATGTAGCAAAAATTGAGATTAGTCATTTAAATCAGAATGTTTGTGGCAGGGCCAGATCTAGTCTATCTGGCCTGGGGGCGCAGTATTAAAAAAATCCGGGGGCATAATGTCAACGCTGTCACTGACAGTCTGTCATACAGTGTCATGTGTTAGGCTGTCTTTAGATTTGGGTGATTAAACAAAACCTGTGCCCCCTTATATCTCATGTCCCTATCAGAGTGCCCCTTTACATCAGGAGTCCTCATCATAGTCCCCCTTTACATTAGGTTTCCATTAGAGTACACATTTACATCAGGGTCCCCATCAGAGTGCCCCTTATATCAGGGTCCCCATCAGAGTGCCCCTTATATCAGGGTCCCCATCAGTGCCCCCTTACATCAGGGTCCCATCAGAGTGCCCCCTTACATCAGGTGTCCCCATTAGAGTGCCCCCTTACATCAGGTGTCCCCATTAGAGTGCCCCCTTACATCAGGTGTCCCATTAGAGTGCCCCCTTACATCAGGTGTCCCCCTTACAGTGCCCCCTTACATCAGGTGTCCCCATCAGAGTGCCCCCTTACATCAGGTGTCCCCATCAGAGTGCCCCCTTACATCAGGTGTCCCCATCAGAGTGCCCCCTTACATCAGGTGTCCCCATCAGAGTGCCCCCTTACATCAGGTGTCCCCATCAGAGTGCCCCCTTACATCAGGTGTCCCCATCAGAGTGCCCCCTTACATCAGGTGTCCCCATCAGAGTGCCCCCTTACATCAGGTGTCCCCATCAGAGTGCCCCCTTACATCAGGTGTCCCCATCAGAGTGCCCCCTTACATCAGGTGTCCCCATCAGAGTGCCCCCTTACATCAGGTGTCCCCATCAGAGTGCCCCCTTACATCAGGTGTCCTAATAGAGCACCCCCCTTACATCAAAATCCCCCTTACATATAATCATCTATCCCCATCAGAGTGCCCCTTACATCAGAGTGCCCCCCTACATCAGGTGTCCCCATCAGAGTGCCCCCTTACATCAGGTGTCCCCATCAGAGTGCCCTCTTGCATCAGATGTCCTTATAGAGCACCCCCTTACATCAAAGTCCCCCTTACATATAATCAGCTATCCCCATCAGAGTGACCCCTTACATCAGGGTCCCCATTAAAGCGCCCCCTCACATGAGGGTACCCATCAGGGTGCCCCTTACATCAGGGTCCCCATCAGAGTGCCCCCTTACACCAGGGTCCCCATCAGAGTGCCCCCTTACACCAGGGTCCCCATTAGAGTGCCCCCTTACATCAGGTGTCCCCATCAGAGTGTCCCCTTACATCAGGTGTCCCCTTACATCAGGTGTCCCCATCAGAGTGCCCCCTTACATCAGGTGTCCCCATCAGAGTGCCCCCTTACATCAGGTGTCCCCATCAGAGTGCCCCCTTGCATCAGGTGTCCCTATCAGAGTGCCCTCTTGCATCAGATGTCCTTATAGAGCACCCCCCTTACATCAGCTATCCCCATCAGAGTGACCCCTTACATCAGGGTCCCCATTAAAGCACCCCTCACATGAGGGTCCCCATCAGAGTGTCCCCTTACATCAGTTATCCCCATCAGAGTGCCCCCTTACATCAGGTATCCCCCATCAGAGTACTCCCTTACATGGATTGACCCCATCAGTCTGCTTCCTTACATCAGCTGCCTGCCTCAGAATGGCTCATGGATTAATTAATACACTCTCGAGACCTGGGGGGGGTAGGGGGGCACAAGTAAAGTCTGGGAGGAACAGCCCACTTTAGCACCGCCTTCGATCTGGCCCCGGTTTACTGTGTTTATTTGCTAGCGTTTGGTGACCTGGGTTGTCTGTGGCCTCATTTTTCCAGAGAAGACCAGGGAAGTCTACTGCTACTATAGTCCATCCTCTTCAAGGTTCTCAGTGTTGTGTGAATAGACATGGCCTTCTGCTTCCTGGTCCAATTTGCTTGGATCATGCATCATGTTCATTCTGAGGTTTGGCGGAACAACAGTTAAATTTGTATTCACTTTTAGGATATAAGCAGGTGTATCTAATAAGGCGGAAACTAAAGCTGACCATAGATGGACTGAAATTTGGCTGGTACCGGCTGAATTTTGTTCCTCGTGTGGTTGCTCCTGCTCAACAGAAATTGATCTGACGATTGGGCTCTGTCAAATGGGCTCATTGGGAAATTTATCTCCATCAACAGCTGCAGCCACTGATCGGTGTATTCTAACAGATGAAAGTCCCCACTGTCAGAACCCAGTATTTCAGCATGGAAGATTCCACCTTACTTGTGTGGAACAAAGGCTCCAGCCTATGCGTTTCACCATGAATAGTATCTGGACTTTGTATACTTTTTGGGCTTTTTCATTGTTCTTTTTTTACCATTTCTTGCACATACTCACTTTTATTGGCACAATATATATTAATGTGAAGCACATATTAGTGTGTTTTAGCCAATTTGTATCTGTTGGCGTGCTTGCAGCTATATTTCATTGCACCTTCAATGCAGTCACGTTTTTTTGTTATTTATCTGTTTATTTAGCTGTTAGCCTGGAGTTCAGCTTTAAACGTCCTGTTCTGTAGGATTCTTATGCACAGCGTGAAATTGGTCCTGCGTTGTATATTGGAAGCAGCTGTACTCCGATTGCAGCAGTCACACCTGCACACAATTACTCTTTACTGCGTCTCGTGTGAAACGGCGATTCAGATTGAAATAAAAGTCAGTTTAGTCCGCGAGGCCTGGCACATACCTCTGAAGTGACGTTTCTCAGTTCGCAGAAGTTGTGGTTGTTCGCTGACAATCAGGCCTTTCTTTAAAACCTGTTTGTCCAGTTTATTGACCGTGAAACAGACGCTGCAGATGAGATATTTCGAGGAGAATTCCGGACGCCGATGATTGTGACAACTTGGAGGAAATGTTTTTGCAACACTGGCTGCCAAAACTAGGAGACGGCTCACAACTGTGATTCCTTCAGCTCCCTTCTCATGTATGTAAGGGTGTGATGTCAGAGTATGACATCATTGCTGAACATTATTTTTCCTGATTATTTTGTTCCCTATAACATTTCATACATATCTGATTAAAAAACATGGCAATATAAACCCAAAAAGTAAAAAAAAACAAAGTATTCTACACCTCATATGGCCAAAAGTTTGTGGACACCTGACTTGTTTTCATAAGTAAATCCCTTTGACCTAGGCCAGGGGTCTCCAAACTTTCTAAACAAATGGACAGTTTACTGTCCTTCGTACTTTAGGGGGACCAGACTGTGGTCAATGGGAGAAGAAAATGTCTTGCCGACAATGGGATTAAACAATGCCCCATGATTGGTATTAGAGGGAGTAATAGTGCCCCATCGCTGGTATCAATTAAAGGACTAGTGCCCCATCTTTGGTGTCAGTGGGAGGAATAGTGCCCCATCCTTGGTGTCAGTGGGGGGAATAGTGCCCCATCCTTGGTGTCAGTGGGGGGAATAGTGCCCCATCCTTGGTGTCAGTGGGGGGAATAGTGCCCCATCCTTGGTGTCAGTGGGGGGAATAGTGCCCCATCCTTGGTGTCAGTGAGGGGAATAGTGCCCCATCCTTGGTGTCAGTGGGGGGAATAGTGCCCCATCCTTGGTGTCAGTGGGGGGAATAGTGCCCCATCCTTGGTGTCAGTGGGGGGAATAGTGCCCCATCCTGGGTGTCAGTGGGGGGGAATAGTGCCCCATCCTGGGTATCAGTGCGGGGAATAGTGCCCCATCCTTGGTGTCAGTGGGGGGAATAGTGCCCCATCCTGGGTGTCAGTGCGGGGAATAGTGCCCCATCCTTGGTGTCAGTGCGGGGAATAGTGCCCCATCCTTGTGTCAGTGGGGGGAATAGTGCCCCATCCTTGGTGTCAGGGGGGGGGAATAATGCCCCATCCTTGGTGTCAGTGGGAGGAATAGTGCCCCATCCTTGGTGTCAGTGGGAGGAATAGTTCCCCATTGTTGGTGCCAGTGGGAGGAATAGTGACTTATTGTTGGTGCCAGTGGGATGAATAGTGTCCCATTATTGGCGTCAGTGGGAGGAATAGTGCCTCATCATTGGTAGGAGTGAGAGGAACAGTTGTCAGCAACAGTGACCGGGCTGCAGTTTGGAGACCACTGACTTAGGCTATTTTTACACTAGCTGGTGAAAGAGGGGGTGGTGGTAAAAACACGGTTTAGGCTTGGTTCTACCACCTCCAACCACTGCACCTCAAGCTGCAAAGGCAACAGATGAGGGTTTTCCAAAATTATCCTCGCCTCAGTCATCTGGTGGGAAGTACTGCCTGCCAAATGCAAGCCATTCAACTGCATGGAGCCACATTGCAACCACATGTAAGGCACATGGTTGCTGCATGGTGGTGCGGGTTTTTAGGGGTTAAAACAGGTGCTGATGAGGCAACTTAACGCTTCCCCGCTGCCTGTTAAATGTCTCTGAAATGCGATCCACCGCACATCACTAAGATCACTAGATTTCAGACAATTGCACTCTTCCAACCTAGTGGGAACCGTTTGGGGAAGGTCCTTTTCTGTTCCACCATGACTATACCCCCTTGTACAAAGCCAGCTCCATAAAGACATGGTGCAACGGAACTCAAGTGACCTTCATAGAGTTATCACCTCAACCCTACTGAGCCCTTTTAAACCCTGTGGACAAAGCCTTTGTCATTTTTATGGAATTGGCCACCTCTTTAGGCCTCATGCACACTAGACGTTTTTAACGCTGTTTGGGGCGTTTGGCTTTTTTTTTTTCTGCCTCTAAACACATTTGCGTGTTAGCTTATGTGTCCATGCTCATATAAGTATTTAGAGGAAGACAAAAAAAAAGGGCTTCCAGGAGCAGCAGCATTTTGGCAGGAAAAAACATTTGACACATAAATGTGCATTAATGATAGGTGCGTTTTGGGCGTGAGGTCAATTAATTTCAATGGCCAGAATAAATTATTATGAATTCCGATATGATAAAACTCGCTATGACCTATACTGGACCTTTTTTAAATAAAATACTTTAACAAGAAAGCTCTCATTTAGTGAGGTACGGCGGGTGCAGCACCTGATCAAGTCTGAATACGAGACCCAAAATTTAATTACACAAAAACAGGTGCGCATATGGCTGGCCATACATGGTCGAATTTCAAAAGAATTTTCTTTTGAAAATCAGAAAATTTGTGCGTTTTGTGATCTGATGATGCCACCATTGATTTCGAAATTCGGCCAACTAAGCCTTCCATTTCACCTCATGTTGCTACAGAAAAGAATTTTTGTGGCTGAGAATCTTCTTTTCTTTCCGGGAATTTTCTTTTCTTGCACATGCGCATTTCTTTTTCGATTACATTTCTTGCACGATTCTCCCATCATTGATTAGAAAATCGTTGATTTTTCAAAAAATTTCCAACATGTCCGATTACTCAAATTCGATGGCACAAAAATCGGCTGTTGCTGCAGCCCACTAATGGTGAGAAATATGAACGAAAATTTTTGGATAAGATATTCAAAAAAAAATTCTTTCGAAATGTATGGCCTGCTTAACCCTATAAAACAACAATGCAAATGAATAAATAATACAAATGTGCATGTTTCTTTAAACAATACAAATAAAGAGCAGCATGAATTCATATGTATACAAAATTGTAGCACATTAATGACCATATACACTCCAATGTAAAAGTTCATATCCCTTTAAATGCAAAGTGCAAATGAATAAAGCTTCCAAAAAAAATTCCAAGGTATAAAGTGCAGCCATATACTGTATGTATATAAAGTGCTCCAGTGCTCATCCACATGAGAAGCGGCTTACCAGATATAAAGATCCCAAAAAGAGATTGTATGCGCCTCATCTGCAGGAAAGCAGGTAACTCCAATCTCTGGCTGATCCCCAGTAAAATTAATACTTTGGTTGACTCTACAGCTCACACCACCATCCAAATATTTAGGACTGAGCACTTCGCCTTTAACCAACTCTACGATCACCAAGTAAAATGTTGCAACCAAACTAGCGACATTTCTTTAGGGGTTAAAGCTGAAAACATGAACAGCCCTCCAGTCTATCAGCCTCCAGCTTCTCTTGGTTGAAAATAAACCTGAACTTAGAGAAGCTGGGAGCTGATAGACTGGAGCCATTGACGATCCTAAAGTTGGTTAAAGGCAAAGTGCTCTGTCCTAAATATTTGCATGGTGGTGTGAGCTGTGGAGCCAACCAGTGGATTAGCTTTACTGGGGATCAGCCAGATATTGGAATTACCGCAAGGTATCGGTTTCAGATATCAGAGCATTTTCACGAGTGCTCGTGAAAATACTCGGTAACAGTATCGAATTCATGCTGCACTTTATTTATTTGTATTGTGTAAACTTTCCGCCCGCCAGCCGTCATATGACATCCTTGACTTTGTGTGGGTATATCTGAATGATGCCTGCAGCTGCGATATCATTCAGATATCTGCTTTTTTAGCCGGCGATTCCCTACACCATAAGAACAATCATAGCGGCTGTTCCGCTGCTTGATCATTCTTACGGGCTGTGAGTGGGGAGGTCCCCCCCAATCCCGCCGCCCTCCGGTGCTCCTACCGACTCGCCGATTCCATTGGTGAGTTGGAGACAGGATCCGCCAGCCCCAGATGTTTACCATAGAGATTTCCGGCGGACAAGATGGTCGCCGGAGTCTCTATAATCGTTCTGAGGCCGGGCGGGATGTTATGACGTCACGCCCGGCCTCTGCATTCAAACAAATGGTGCCACCTCGGCTGGGAAGCCGAGATCATTTTTTTTTTTATATTTCAGGCTTCCCAGCCTGGAGGTGAGATGTGGGGTCTTATTGACCCCACATCTCACTGTAAAGAGGACCAATCATGCCATTTTCCTATTACAAGGGATGTTTACATCCCTTGTAATAGGAATAAAAGTGATCAAAATTTTTTTTTTTTTTTTTAAAAAGTGTCAAACTAAAAAAAAAGTAAAATTTAACAATAAAATAAAAAATTAAAGCACCCCTATCCCTGTGTGCTCGCACACAGAAGCAAACGCATACTTAAGTCCCGCCCACATATGAAAACAGAGTTCAAACCACACGTGAGGTATCGCCACGAATGTTAGAACGAGAGCAATAATTCTAGCCCTAGACCTCCTCTGTAACTCAAAACATGTAACCAGTAATAAATTTTAAAGCCTCGCCTATGGGGATTTTTAAGTACCGAAGTTTGGCGCCATTCCACAAACATTTTGAAGTGTGACATGTTAGGTATCTATCTACTCGGCGTAACTTCATCTTTCACATTATGCAAATAAATTGGGCTAACTTTACTGTTTTTTACTGTATGCTGGTAACCGCACATCTGAGCGTTAATTGCGCTCAGGGATGGATGAACAATTCTGAATCCAAACTGTTCCCAGTGATGCTCATCCATCCCTCTACGCATGCGCTTGGATGTGCGTTTACCACATCCGCAACCCGTCATTGATTTGTACACAAATACTTGTGACTCCCAGACACAGAAATATGCTCATTTTCTTATGATGTACGGCCCTCTGCTCCCTTGTGAATAAGCCCTTAGGCTTCTTTTTGGGAAGAAAATTTACTGAAAAATACAAATGAATAAAGCTAAGTTACAATGTACCAAGAGCGTGGTCATCGTTGCATCTCTGCCGACGGTTCTCCCGTGACCCCGCTGACACTGTAAAAACCTTAAAATAGTTTCCAAAAAAGACCAGGTATAAAGGCGAGAGGTGAACTGTAACATCAAATGAAGAAATAGAACGCGTCCCGGCAGGACTTCGCACTTCTGAAAATCAGTGTAATTTATTGGTAACACATGTTTCAACAGAATACAAAAATATCTAAAAATGACACAAAGCAATACAAATCCCTCCGCCCCACAGCAAGGAGCACACAAACGCAGCTCGGCGCCCACTGCTGAGTGTGAGAGCGGAGCCTGTCCTCGCAGATCCGCCAGACCAGCTATACTTATGCTAATCGGAGGCAGCCATGCCGCACAGCTTCTGTCACCGGAGCCCCCACTCCGTGGTTGGAAATGGCACAGTATCCAATTATACTAATAGTAAAATGAGCAGTTATTGAAGTCAAATAGAGGGTTATACATGAACTCTGTGCTGCCTTGCGGTTTTCCTGTCGTCTTGTGCTTCTGGAGAGCCAGCGCGCTCTGTGCCGCTTATAGAATGCGGCTGACATAGTGACACTTTTATGTACTCGGCCATATTTTATGCACTTTCCGGCTTAGTTATAAAAGGTCGAAAGCAACATTTCACGGCAGAAAATATCAATTTGTTGAAGTAAAAATCCGCATAAGAAAAAAATTGCTTATTTTCATTTTTTTTAAATAAAAGTAAAAATAGCTGAATTTCTGTTTTTTGTCTAGAAAATTTTTAAAGACTGGAAAAAAACATTAGTAGAGGTGGTAGAATGGCTAATGGTGCGGCTCCATCCCCAGAGAGTAAGACATCTCATAATTTAAGGTTGCCCATAGGATTTTAAACGGCTGTTGCACCAAACAGTGAATTAACAAATTCTAAAAAAAAATATTTTTTTTAAAGATATATTAAAAAAAAAAATCTTATCAAAGTAGCATAGAATACATTTAAAAAGTCATGCATAGTTGGGACACACACACATATATATATATATATATATATATATATATATATATATATATATATATATATATATATATCACAGAACAGTCAGAGTCTTAAAGTGTTACTAAACCCACAATAGTAAAATCAGTCTGTATATGCAGTAAAGCATGCTTGTTATATTCACTATAGAACCTAAGGGGTTAATCCTCTGCATTGTGTAAAAAGGCTGTTTGATCCTGTCTTCTCTGATCCTCCCCTTCTTCCGCTATCCCCATCCATCTCCGGAACGTACAGAGGCTAGGGGACAAGCTGCACATGCTCAGTTTCGTGTGTATTGCTAGAGCGTTATTTTTTTTGGGAAGTGCATGTGATCAGCACAGAGCCAATCAGCACTGTCCAGACATAGGGTCAGGGGTCCTGCATCCTCTGAGAACAGTAATGGGAGAATGAAAACTCCTCCTACAAGCTTTAACCAGGCACTAATAGAAGTCACAAGACTGTTTAATACTGCTGATGAGAAAAGGTATTTAGCAGTTTATGTTTACTAAAATAATTCCATTTCCATGTTCGAGATCAGATATAGTGAATGCAGGGTCCTGGGTCTAGCAACACTTTCAAACTCGACAGGTTTCAGGAAACAATGTGCACTTCATCAGGAGACTGACATGTTATATAGGATATCTGTAGAAAGACTGAGCCATTTATACATTATATTCCATAGAAAAAAAACCTACATGACAAGAAAAAATGTATGTATACATATATTTTTCTTGCCATGTAGATTTTTTTTTCTTTTTTGGGAATATGATGTACTAATGGCTCTGTTTTTCTACAGATATCCTGTATAACATTGGTCATCAACCCTGTCCTCAGGGCCCACTAACAGGCCAGATTTTAAGTATTACCTTGGGGAGATGCAGACTAGAATACTGCGATCACTGAGCATCAAATGATATCACCTGTGATGTATTTCAGTTATCTTGCAAACCTGGCCTGTTAGTGGGTCCTGAGGACAGGGTTGATGACCACTGCTTTATAACATGTCAGTCTCCTGATGAAGTGAATGTTGTTTCACAAAACGCCTCAAGTTTTAAGGCTCTAATCAACTGTTCTCTGATGTATATATGTCAACAGCTATGCTTGACCTTCGTAATGTATTTTATGCTACTTTGATAAGATTTTTTATTATGTATCTAAATAAAAGTTTAAATTTTTTTTTTGAGAATTTGTTGATTCACTGTTGTTTGGTGCAACTCCTGTTTAAAAATCCCAAGGGCAACTTTAAATTTTGAGATGTCTTAGTCTCTGGGGATGGAGCTGCACCATTATCCATTGTACCACAGCCTATACTAATGCTTTATTCAGTTTTTTCCAGTCTTTATAAATTGTCTAGACACAAAAAAAATAAAATAAAATAAAGCTGAAATTGAATGCAGTTATTTTTACTTTAATTAAAAAAAAATGAAAATAAACACAATTTTTCTTATGCATCCCGTGGGCAACCTTAAATTATGAGATGGAAAAAAATGGAAAAGTGACACCAGATGTAATAGAATCTGAATATTTGTTTTGGGTGGGGTCATTTAGAGCCAATAAATTTATCACACCCAGAAACCTAATCGCCTAATTACCTAATCCCAACCCTTAAAGCTGAAGTTTGAAGGATAATTAAACCCAAGAACAAAAACATAATATATTGCAGTTTACAGGCTTTAGATGTGGTGGCTGCATTAGGCTTCTTTTACAATTGGGGACAGGGGGCGTTAAATCTGCAGATGACACCTGTCAAGCTCCTCATGTAAATCCACATTTTAACTGCCCCCCAACCCCTTAGATTGCAAAGGTAATGCATGGGGGGGGGGGGGGGCACTATGCTCTGCATCGCGGCACAGCAAAATGTATCCCTTCTGCCTCACTTGGCAGGTAGTAATGCCTGCCGATCATGACCTATTCAACTCTATAATATCATGAGGCTGCGCTTATGGCGTTGCAGGTTTTTAGGGGTTAAAACAGGCAGTAAGGAGGGGACATAATGTCTGTCAAATGATCTCTGAAGAGCGATCCACCGTGGATCACTGTTCAGAGTTGCAGTAGCCTTGAAAGGAGCCTTAGTTTTCTTTCTTTTTTTTACATTTTTTATCAAGCTTAGGGGAGGAGAAACAACAGCACACTGGTCTTCCCAGTGAATGGCTGTGCACGCGGGGTTGGTGTACGTGTCTTTTGAAGAAGTCATGTGACAATGACCAAACTTCCCTATGATTAAGCTCCAAGGGGCAGAGGGAAACGCATTGGAGTCGTGGCCTGGCTGGAGTTCAGGCTGAGGCTGCCTTTCACTTTACTTCATGCACATGGGTCTGCTTCATGATGTGCGACTTATGGATCTTTCCTTAGACATTGCTGCAGCTTGAAGCTAGGATGAGCTTCCTGTCTGCGCTCACAGCAGTCTAGTTGGACTTTAAATTGGTGTTACCCCTATAATAAAAATACCCCTATAATACACAAGCTTAATGTATTCTAGTAAAGTTAGTCTGTAAACTAAGGTCTGTTTTGTTAGTTTATAGCAGTAGTTTGTTATTTTATAAACTTACAGCAGGCCGTGGCCATCTTAAGTGTGGGCATCTGAAGCCAGACTGCATTTCTTCCTGGATTTCATCCTTGCAGATCTCGCACATGCTCAGTGCAGCACAAGCAGTGTAATAGGTTTCAGGTCAGGTTTCCATAGCAATGGCAGTGTCAGAGGAAGTTGCTGGCCCTTCCCAGAAGGCATTGCAAACAAGAAATGATGCGATGGGCCGTGGCCAGGGAGGAGGAAGTGAAAAATGAATACAGCAGATGTACAGTAGGTGCTGAGAAAAAAAATTTAAAAATATCCAATTCGTTTACAGTGCACAGTTTAGCGAGGGATGCTAAAGAGTTGTAGAAGTGGGTGGAACTCCACTTTAACTCTCTACCTGAGTGGCACCTAAATTTTGTCTTTTTGGGTCACAGTATGACGAAACTTGTCATGGCGGAGCCAGTGACATCATCACGCAACCAAAAGTGACGTAAACATATAGTATACTGTGTGGAGACGATGTTTCAGCTCCTTAAGTGGGCAATTTCTTGTCTTTAATGCAATATAACTCTGCTGTGCACCATTATTTAGTGCACATTTTATTGTGAGTGTATAGAGTGGAGTTTTTTTTTTTTTTTTAAACAGAATTTGTGGTGTTTAATGGTATGCACGATTATAGCCTAGTTCTCATGTTTTTTGAGTACTGATGAAATATGCCATGTGTGAGAGCTTGAGATGTATGTATGTGTGTGTATGTATATGTGTGTGTGTGTGTGTCTATATATATATATATATATATATATATATATATATATATATATATATATATATATATATATATATATATATATATATATATACACACACAGTTGTGCTCATAAGTTTACATACCCTGTTAGAATTTATGATTTCTTGGCCATTTTTCAGAGAATATGAATAATAACACAAAAACAATTCTCTCACTCATGGTTAGTGTTTGGCTATAGCCATTTATTATCGATAAACCGTGTTTACTCTTTAAATCATAATGACAGCAGAAACTACCCAAATGATCCTGATCAAAAGTTTACATACTCTGGTGATTTTGGCCTACTAATATGCACACAAGTTGACACAAAGGGGTTTGAATGGCTATTAAAGGTAACCATCCTCACCTGTGATCTGTTTGCTTATAATTAGTGTGTATTTAAAAGATCAATGAATTTCTGGACTCCTGACGGACCCTTGCATCTTTCATCCAGTGCTGCACTGACATTTCTGGATTCTGAGTCGTGGGGAAAGCAAAAGAATTGTCAAAGGATCTGTGGGAAAAGGTAGGTGAACTGTATAAAACAGGAAAGAGATATAAAAAGATATCCAAGGAATTGAGAATTCCAATCAGCAGTGTTCAAACTCTAATCAAGAAGTGGAAAATGGGGGGTTCTGTTGAAACTAAGCCACGGTCAGGTAAACCAACTAAAATTTCAGCCACTGTCAGGGAAATTGTTCGGGATGCAAAGAAAAACTCACAAATAACTTCAGGTGAAATACAGGACTGTCTAAAAAAAAACATGTGGTGTGGCTGTTTCAAGATGCACAGTAAGGAGGCACCTAAAGAAAGATGGGGCTGTATGGTCGAGTCGCCAGAAGAAAGCTATTACTATGCAAATGTCTCAAAGTAAATACACCAAACAGCACAGAGACCAGCCTCAAACCTTCTGATACAAAGTCTTTTGGAGTGATGAGACCAAATTGAGCTTTTTGGGCACAACCTTAAATGCTACATTTGGAGAGGAGTCCACAAGGCCTATGATGAAAGGTACAGAGGTGTATTGCTGATGTTTTGGAGATGTGTGAGCTACAAAGGCACAGGAAATTTGGTCAAAATTGTGGGCAAGATGAATGCGTTATGTGATCAAAAAGTACTGGAGGAACATTTGCATTCATCGGCCAGGAAGCTGCGCATGGGACGTACTTGGACATTCCAACATGACAGCGATCCAGAACACCAGGCCAAGACAACCTGTCATTGGCTACAGCAGAATAAAGTGAAGGTTCTGGAGTGGCCATCTCAGTCTATTGACCTCAATATCATTGAGCCACTCTGGGGAGATCTCAAACGTGCAGTTCATACAAGACAGCCCAAGAATTTACAGGAACTGGAGGCTTTTTGCCAATAGGAATGGGCAGCTTTACCATCTGAGAAGATAAAGAGCCTCATCCACAAATACCACAAAAGACTTCAAGCTGTCATTGATGTTGAATGGGGCAATACACGGTATCAAGAACCAGGGTATGTAAACTTTTGATCAGGGTCATTTGGGTAGTTTCTGTTGCCATTATGATTTTAAAAAGTAAACACAGTTGATTGATAATAAATGGCTTCAGCCAAACAGTAACCATGAGTGGAAGTAAAGGTTTTGTGTTCTCATTCACATTTTATGAAAAATGCCCAAGAAATAATAAATTCTGCCAGGGTATGTAAACTTATGAGCACAACTGTGTATACACACACTTGTCAAAAATATTGGGTCGCCTGCCTTTACACACACGTGAATTTTAATGGCATCCCAGCCTTAGTCCGTAGGGTTCAATATTGAGTTGGCCCACCCTTTACAGCTATAACAGCTTTCACTCTTCTGGGAAGACTGTCCACAAGGTTTAGGAGTGTGTCTATGGGAATGTATGACCATTCTTCCAGAAGCGCATTTGTGAGGTCAGGCATTGATGTTGGTCGAGAAGGCCTGACTCGCAGTCTCAACTTGAATTCATCCCAAAGGTGTTCTATCAGGTTGAGGTCAGGACTCTCTCATCCATGTCTTCCCAGAAGAGTTGGAGCTGTTATAGCTTCAAAGGGTGGGCCAACTCAATATTGAACCCTACGGACTAAGACTGGGATACCATTAGTTCATGTGTGTGTAAAGGCAGGTGTCCCAATAGGTTTGACAGTATAGTGTGTGTGTGTGTGTGTGTGTGTCTATATATATATATATATATATATATATATCTATATATATATATATATATATATAGATATATATATATATATAGATATACAGTGGGGACAGAAAGTATTCAGACCTCCTTAAATTCTGTTATATTGCAGCCATTTGCTAAAATCATTTAAGTTCATTTTTTCCTCATTAATGTACACACAGCACCCCATATTGACAGAAAAACACAGAATTGTTGACATTTTTGCAGATTTATTAAAAAAGAAAGTATTCAGGCCCTTTGCTGTGACACTCATATATTTAACTCAGGTGCTGTCCATTTCTTCTGCTCATCGTTGAGGTGGTTCTCCAGCTGTGTTTAATTGTACTGATTGGACTTGATTAGGAAAGCCACACACCTGTCTATATAAGACCTTACAGCTCACAGTGCATGTGAGAGCAAATGAGAATCATGAGGTCAAAGGAACTGCATGAAGAGCTCAGAGACAGAACTGTGGCAAGGCACTAATCTGGCCAAGATTATAAAAGAAATTCTGCTGCACTTAAGATTCCTAAGAGCACAGTGGCCTCCATAATCCTTAAATGGAATAAGTTTGGGACGACCAGAACCCCTCCTAGAGCTGGCCGTCCGGCCAAACTGAGCTATCGGGTGAGAAGAGCCTTGGTGAGAGAGGTAAAGAAGAACCCAAAGATCACTGTGGCTGAGCTCCAGAGATGCAGTCGGGAGATGGGAGAAAGTTGTAGAAAGTCAACCATCACTGCAGCCCTCCACCAGTCGGGGCTTTATAGCAGAGTGGCCCGACGGAAGCCTCTCCTCAGTGCAAGACACATTGAAAGCCCGCATGGAGTTTGCTAAAAAAAATACCTGAAGGACTCCAAGATGGTGAGAAATAAGATTCTCTGGTCTGATGAGACCAAGATAGAACTTTTTGGCCTTAATTCTAAGCGGTATGTGTGGAGAAAATGAGGCACTGCTCATCACCTGTCCAATACAGTCCCAAGAGTGAAGCATGGTGGTGGCAGCATCATGCTGTGGGGGTGTTTTTCAGCTGCAGGGACAGAACGACTGGTTGCAATAGAGGGAAAGATGAATGCGGCCAAGTACAGGGATATCCTGGACGAAAACCTTCTCCAGAGTGCTCAGGACCTCAGACTGGGCTGAAGGTTTACCTTCCAATAAGACAATGACCCTAAGCACACAGCTAAAATAACGAAGGAGTGGCTTCACAACAACTCCGTGACTGTTCTTGAATGGCCCAGCCAGAGCCCTGACTTAAACCCAATTGAGCATCTCACCTAAAAATGGCTGTCCACCAACGTTTACCATCCAACCTGACAGAACTGGAGAGGATCTGCAAGGAGGAATGGCAGAGGATCCCCAAATCCAGGTGTGAAAAACTTGTTGCTTCTTTCCCAAAAAGACTCATGGCTGTATTAGATCAAAAGGGTGCTTCTACTAAATACTGAGCAAAGGGTCTGAATACTTAGGACCATGTGATATTTCAGTTTTTCTTTTTTAATAAATCTGCAAAAATGTCAACAATTCTGTGTTTTTCGGTCAATATGGGGTGCTGTGTGTACATTAATGAGGAAAAAAATGAACTTAAATGATTTCAGCCAATGGCTGCAATATAACAAAGAGTGAAAAATTTCAGGGGGTCTGAATACTTTCCATCCCCACTGTATATATCTATCTTGAGATATATGTATCGTTTGATCCAATTTAATGGATCTGGAGAAAAATCTTTGCTGGAGAGCAATTCCCCATTTAAAGGGAAAGTGCATTTGGACCGATATTATGTGTAGGTCAACTTATGAAGGTAAGCAGGCGGTGCAGTTGGTGGAGGAGAGCACAGTGTTTAAATTTAAGAACTTAACTGCATGGTGACTAATTATTGAGAACGTAAATAGATCTTTTGATGCCTAAGAGGGCTATAATATTAAAATCACCTTTTGGGAGTATAGTGAGTGGAGGGCAAGGGGGCAAGGGAGAGGGTCCCTCCACTATTCATATTGATTTTCATATTTTAAGTTGATAATTTATGTAAGGTGGGATGGAGGTGGGGGGTCCTTCATCATCTTTTGTAATTTATAGTATTGTGGTATTATTCATATTTTTATATGTACATGTGGATGAGCATATTGTTTTCATTTAAGTTCATGATCTGAAGGGGTACACCCCACTATTGGTATATGGCAACATTGCACATACTGCTTAGTAAGAGTATTCGGGGATAATAGAACAGACATAGAGTGACTGGGGAGTAGCCCAGGATCAGGGTGTCACCACCACTATTATATTGCAGTTCATTTATTGCTTTTAAATTGCATTTTTATACATAGTTGTGAAAGCTCAATTTTGAGTTTTGTTTTTGTATAAGAGTTGTGCTGCATTTTTTTTTTTACTTTATCCAGCACCAATCAATAAAATATATAATATAAAATAATAATAATCTATATGATATAATAATAATATAAATATAACATATCCTAGCCACAATGATCACAGATATATTATCAATATCACTTGTTTGTATCAGAATACAGCACAGTGAGAGGTCTGTGTCATATCATCACCCTGAAATGCTTGCAGTGAATGCAGATGATCCCACACCAGGATAAGCCGGTACAGAGCTTGTTCTATCCAGCATAGGGAACCATCCTCTAGGTGGCGTTGTTGATATTTCCTTTTATTTTCCCTTCATTTAACAGACTTTTCACCACTTTTTTACACTTGACTTCGACATAAGATCTTTTCTGGTCATGATTGTGACTTTTATGAATTAGGCTTTTTTTTCTGTATTTATTGAAAGAATGTTCTCTTTTACTTAAAATATGGTTTTTGTTTATAATCTTTATTTTATTAATTTTCACATTTTTTTTAGACAATACGAAAAAAAGTTTTGATAACCAATTTTAGGATTAGATACAACCATACAATAAAACAAATTATTCATAAAACACCCCTTAACATTTCTTGGTTACGCAGACAATCAATAAAACCTAACCTACTATCTAAATCCTTAAATTTGGTGGGGGTATAAAATTGAAAACCAAGTTCCGAGGAGGTCCTATAGTTAAACCCATTGGGCCCCCACATCCGAAGATATAGTAATAAGCCCCCCATCACTAATTAGATGTCCTCCCCAATACCGGGACAGGTTTGTCTAGTGCCCAGGGCAAGGATGTGGAACTGCACCCCCTCCCCATAGGCGTGCACACAGGGTGTGCCTGGGCACACCCTAATCACCCTGTGTGGTGCAAAAACCCCTGATATTTCACCAAACCCCCTAGAAGTGCTTCCACAAAAAATTGTAAATAAAAAAACAATACAAAATGTATGTAAAATATAATAAAATAATAAAAATAAAAATTACTGACACCATGCACTGCCCTACTGACACTGTCCACTGCTCTACTGACACCATCAGTATACAGTATATACACATGCATACAGGTTTGAGCTTTGAGGTGCACACCCTAATGCAATAGGCTGTGCACACCTATGCCCCTCCCCCACTGTTAATGCATGCCATAGAATGGGTTTTACTGCCCTGTGTCCATTCTCTGCCCCCTTGCTCTGCTGCACCCAGGGCAGCTGTCCCTCCTGCCCACCCCTTGTCCCGGCTATGATCCTACCATTAGGTGTCAGCATGTGCCTAAAACAATTAAATAGAATTCTACAGTCCATGTAGTAGGGAATATACCATAACTACCTCTAAAACATAGTAAGGCCATTTATTCAGAATGCTCATCTGGTAAGGTGTTCTCCACATACACAAAAAAAAATAAGGGGAATTATTATCAGTATCTTAATCCTAAAAGCACCCATAAAGTGATAAATGAAAAGAAGTAAAACTCTTACAAAATAAGGATTTTGTAATACTAACATTTGCCATATTGAACATCGTGAATTTCAACGACGATGTAAACCCTGAACTGAACAGCTTTGATATACTAAAGCATTATTTATATGATAAATAATCCTTTAACAAATTAAAGCTGTTCAGTTCAGGATTTACATTTAGTCGTCATTTGGAAAAAAAAATACTGTTTTCACCCTTTTATCTTTAGTTACATCTCAGTACCGTTGATCTTTTGCAGCCTCTTTTCACCTACTTCCTGTCTGCATGGACACAAAAAAATTCAAAGGAGCAGAATGGACATTTTTTTTCTCGAACGAACAAATTTTATAATGTATGTGGTTTTCATTTAGTAAACTCCATTCATTTCAAAATCAAATGTTAAAAGCAAACAAAATCTTTCAAATGACATTAGAATGTTCTGAGAATTTTCCTATTAATTTTTCATTCAAAATTCTATCCATCTATGGCCAGCTTACAGTAGAACTATAGGCAAAGCTTTTTTTTTTTTTTTTTTTAATTTTGGATAGAGCAAAAGAGGATTATAACCCCTGCAAGATTTTTTTTTGCCATCTGTGTTCCATTGTGGAGATTTCTGTTGATTTCCTGTCCCATAGCCAAACAGGAAGTGTGATAAAATCCCTGCAAATTAGGGGAATTCCTCGGGGACCCCCAGGTCACCAGAACTAGTGTCCCCATTGGAAGATTTTCCCTCTATTACATTTCTAGGGACAACCCAAAATGTGGGATTGTCTTTTACTTTCACTTTCAATAATAATGGTAAACAGGACAAATCGAGAGGGGGAATCTATTTAACGGGGACACCGACTGCAAACTGAATTCTAATCCCTCTCCACTCTAGCCAAAACTAAAAAAAAAATTTTTGCCTTTAGTTATACTTTAACAGGGTGACAACACAGGAGCACAGTTTGGTAACAGGCAGAGGACGTTGTCACCCTATAACAGCAAGGGCCTGCTATCAATTTTCTGCCAACTTTTGACTAATAAATTATCCAACAAAGGGCAATAGATTGTGCAAAGTTGATCTATTCATACCTGTCTAGTATCTCAATTTTTGATCAATTTTGGGTAGTTTTACACTTCAACATCATTGTTCTTCGTAAGTCTTGTACAGATTGCTCCCATGTTGTTCTCTGCCAAGAGAATTATGGGGCTGCAATTGCTAAACTCGTCCTAAAAATGTTATACTTTTACGAACACCAAGAACAGGCATGCAGCATGGAAGGCAGAACTGCTAGACTGCGAACATATTCTGAATCAATGTTTCTAAAAGCTTTGAAGCCAGTGGATCAGTATGACAGTATGGCAGCTAACAAGTTTGTGAACAGTGAAGTCCATAATAGCAGCCTACTATTCCTTTAGCTTCTTCAATACTGGCCACTTTTTCCCCTCTTCCTGACCAAGCCAATTTTCACACTTTGAATGACAATTGCACGGTCATGCAATGCTGTACCCAAATTCAATTTTTATCTTTTTTTTTAAGACAGATAGAGCGTTATTTTGGTGGTATTTAATAACCACTGGGTTTTTTATTTTTTTGCTGAAAAAAATGAAAAAAGACCAAACATTTAAAAAAAATATGTTTTTCTTAGTTTGTTAAAAATAAATGTAAAAATTAATTATTCTTCTTCACTGATGAGGAGGCACTAATATGCAGCACTAATAGGCGGCGCTGATTGGCATCACTGATGGGCACTGATAAGGAGGCACTGATATGCAGCACTAATAGGCGGCACTGATGGGCACTGATGAGGTGGCACTGATAGGCAGCACTGATATGCGACACTGACGGGCATCACTGATAGGCAGCACTGATATGCGGCACTGACGGGCATCACTGATGAGCACTGACTGGCATCACTTATGGGCATTGACTGGCATCAGTGCTGGGCACTGTTGGGGCTGCACTGATGATCAGGGCACTGATTATGTGTACAGGTCTCCCCTGTGAGGAGATGCCGCTGATCAACTCTCCTCACACTCTGTCAGTGTGAGAAGAGGAAAGCCAATAACCGGCATTTCCTTGTTTACATGTGATCAGCTGTGATTGGACGCCAATCTCTCGGCTCTTTACAGAGATCGGGGATGCGCCATGTCCTCGAGGTTAAATACTGTAATTAGTATATTCACATGGAGTGTTTAATCCTTGAATTACAGCCAAACTTCACTCTCCCAATCAACATTGACTGTTTTTGACTATTTTTATTCCTTATGCTGCTAGCATTAGTAAATGGGTATTTAAATATATTTTATTTACTTGTTTTAAACTTTTTTACTTTTTTTTTTTTCTCTTCAGTTACTTCCTGGTTTCTGGCCTAGGCCAACATGATGTCCTACATGCCAGGAGTCTTCAGGGGGGAGGAGTGGCTTTCATAGCTAAGCACACCCTTCTGCCTGCATGCCTGAACTAAAAGCAGATCTTCGCTGCATTTGAGCACCACAAACCAAAAACACGTTTGAATTCATTTTTAATATTCAAAGCAAAATCTCCCATCCATCCATGTCTCTATGCTTTATTTTGTTTGAGAAATCGCTTTGAAAAACATTCCCCTAGTGTTTCCGGCTGTGGCCATTTTGAGTAAGGGCAAATGATTCATGTGGCATTTACT
Organism: Aquarana catesbeiana; assembly: GCF_042186555.1. Lineage (NCBI taxonomy): Eukaryota > Metazoa > Chordata > Amphibia > Anura > Ranidae > Aquarana > Aquarana catesbeiana. The sequence goes on along the minus strand of NC_133331.1, from coordinate 56,547,502 downwards.
TCCTGGAATCTGCCCTTAGCTCAGTTATGCAGGCAGGAGGATGTGCATAGCTGAGAAATCCCCTCCTCCAGATGAAAGAAAAAAATGCCCATGAAGACTCCTGTGATATTCGGCATCATTTTGACCTAGGCCAGAAACCAAGAAGTAACGGAAGAAATAAAAATAAGCATTTACTTCCTGGAATTAGTGTTGCCAACTCATCCTTTTAAAACCGAACACATATGAATTACACAGGTTCTGTGGCTGATTAAGGCGGTAATTAAACTCACTTGGTGCCTTATCTGCATTAAATTAGCCTCAGAACCTGTGTAATTCATATGTGTTCGGGTTTAAAGGGATGAGGTGGCAACCTTACCTGGAATCCATCTGTCCTTAGCTCAAATATTCATGCAGGAGAGTGTACTTAGCTGAGAAAACCCCTTCTCCTCTCCTCCCGAAAACTTCTGGGAGGAGAGGGGAGTGTATGATGTAATTCGCCTAGGCAAGAAACCAGGAAGTAACTGAAGAAATGTAGAAAAGAAAAAGTTGAAAACAAGTAAATATGATACACTTTCCTATCTATTTACTAATGCTAGCAGCATATGGATTAATCCAAGTTGATTGGGAGAGTGAAGTTCCACTTAGCGACCACCCGCCACAGTTGTACTGCGGCAGGTTGGCTCTCCTGTGTGAACCGGCGTCATTGTACGTCGGCCGGCGCCCACAGTGCGACGTAGGAGCTGATGTGCGTAGCCGGCGGTCACGATATCTGCCAGCCACCCGTGATCGCTCCTCACTGAGAGAACTGGGATCAGTCAATATAAACAGACAGATCTCTGTTCTGCCAGGAAAGTAGAGAGAGATCTGCTGTACCTAATGATCACACAGCTTTTTCTCTCTACTCCCAGTCCATACACCCCCCCCCCCCCAACAGTTAGAAACCCCCTTGATCACACCCCCCCCCTTTCCTGCCAGTGACATTTATACAGTAATCAGTGGCTATTTTTAGCTCTGATCTCTGTATAAATTTCAATGGTCCCAAAAAAGTGTCCGATCTGTCCACCGCAAATAAATAAAAATGCCATAAATCTATCCCCTGTTTTGTAGACGCTATAACCTTTGCGCAAACCAATCAATATATGCTTATTGTGATTTTTTTTTTTTTTTTTACCAAAAATATGTAGAAGAATACATATAGGCCTAAACTGATAAAGAAATTTATTTTTTTAAGGCTTGCCTTCACTGCTCAGCCCACTTTGTTTAAAACACGTAAATATAGTATACATTCCTATCTATTTACTAATGCTAGCAGCATAAGGATTAAAAAAAAAAGTGAATGCTGATTGAAAGAGTTTAGTTTTGCTTTAAATATCTCAGTACAAGAATTAAAAACCTGGTTGGTGTATTTCAGCCATGCCAGGCATTAGGCATAACCAAATCGTTGGCCAGCGATGGTGAGTGCTGTCATTTGGAGATATTGTATGTGATGGACCTGTTAGTCTGCTATGGAAACCTGTCACTGATTGTATACATGTAAATACATACTGATATTGTACAGCTGACAGAGTGTCATAAATCAGACAAATTTGACAAATTCATGACGGTACAGATGGGTCAAATGGAAATGAGAACTAAAATCCCACTCGGTGTATGGAAATGAGTGATATCACTGTGTGATGCCCTTTTATCTCCGATGAGCCCAGGTAGCTCACACCCCGTTCACAAAGCACCATTAATTTGTTTAATGTCATGTTCCAATGTATTCAGCGTCATATAATGTGTTGATAATAGGGGTTAGCACTGTCTGCGAAGACCAGCGTTACAAATGACACTCATTAGGTGAAAGAGGTAGAAGACATGGGGGTGGTGTAGATAATTAGCACAAGAAATTCATTAATCTTCCCAAAGATTTGCAAATGATTCCCAGACAGGAATAGGCTCTTCATTGCTTCTCTGTCTTTTTGCTAAGATCAAGTGTAGTATCTTCTGTTCTTCTCAGTTTTCGGGAGGAAGAAAGCTGGTTCCCCTTCCCAGTTGGGGGCACCAGTTAGGCCGGCCATAGATGGTTCCTGCGAAACCATGTATGGGCAGGCTTTATGTACCCAAGTTGATTGATTGATCAACTTGGGTACAACCAGCCTGCTGGATTTTACATACAAATATCGCTAGCAGCTGGTATAATATGGCACCATGGTCACATGCACTTCTGCATACCGGCTGGAAAGCCTGCCATTGTATGGCACTGAAAGACGTCTCCTTTAACCCCTTCCCTTTTTTGTATGTTTGTTCTTTTTTCACTTTTTCACAGCACAAAGGCACTTTATTCACTCGCAATTGGTAGGGTGTAGGTGCTTAAGCCTGCCCTGAACGTCTTGGGGAGGGGGGCATGTGGCAATTTGGTTGAGGGCTCCCTTTTGGGGAGCCTTGTCTAGCACTTGGGGAGACATTGCTTCGGCAGGTCACCTGAAGAAACCTTTTAGCTTCATGTTGGTAGGTGCGCTGATTGCTGTTTTTCAGTGGGGTCAGTCTTTTGGCCACAGCACCACACAGCCCACCCGTATCCACAGCCAAAAGGGCCTACAATGGGCACATGAACATCAGAACTGGACCATGGAGCAATCAAAGAAGATGACCTGGTCTGATGAATTTACTTTTTTGTTTTACATTATGTGGATGGCTGGGTACATGTGCGTCGCTTACCTGAGGAAGAGATTGCACCAGGAGAGGTTGCTCAGGCTGTACAACTTAATGACTGGCTGAAGGGAGCCGGGGCTGTCTGCAGATGTGAGCACATACCTGCAGGTATTCAACTATCCAGCGGTTACATGATGTTAGGTACAAATGTCCAACCTGGACACAGACAAATTGCATCTAGGGTCAAACGTCTCTATGAAACTGCAGGCAACAGCCTGATGTGTAGATACATGCTTACAGCCATGGCTAGCCCTGGCTAATTTCAGCCTGTCATTAAGTGGTACAAGAGAACCGGGACTACTATACCGAAATATGTCTGATCCACTAAACCTAATGCTTGTGAGAGAGCTCTTATCTTCCAAATCTTTAGCTGCGATCTGCAGACTTTTAATACACCTTTAAACAGCTCAAACCTAAAGACGAAAGGTGAACTAAGATCACAGTGCTGAACTTCATTCACTTCTAGAAGATTTTTGGGGAAGATAAAGACCTGATGCATATTGTAACGTGAAAGCATTAAGACATTCGGAGATACCATTGATGTCGGCTCACCACTAATGAGCCTAGTTCAGTCTGTTGTTCTGGATGAATCCAAGCACTGTGCCTCCTTAGATTGTCCACTGAGCCCGGCTCTTCTAGGAGCTCACCTCTCCTTCCACTTGAAAGCTCTTAGTGCTAACTTTATATTGAAGTAAAGGTTGTAATATAGAAACCCATTTTACATGTATGAAGATAAGAGGCACATAATAAAGTTACAAGAAACAAGGGGAAGTAAAACCAAAATAAGGTCATTGTGTGAAGGGAAGTTGTATTACATTAAAGTTCCCTTTAAAGAAGCACTGTCATATCTTCAGTGGGAACTTAGTTTAAATATGATTGTAGCATTTTCCTGAAAGTAATATTTGGTGTTATTTTTACATTTTTCTGGAGTTTGCTGCCCTATTTTCATGACTTTATTTCATATTGAAATGTGTAGGTTTGCTCTGTGGTTATGGTATTAAGCCTTCGTTGTACGCTACCCAATTCTAGTGGGGGCAGAAAATCCCCAGTCTCCTCTAAACCTGGCTTTAATGGCCTGGAATTGACAGTTTCGAGCCCGGAGCTTAGCCTTCTGGGGTTTATTCTGTGGTGAATGTTCCACTGGCAGCTCATGGCTGCTGTCATGGTCCTCGATTTGTTTACACCATTTTACTGTATTGACAGCAATAGCAGTTGAAAAGGTTAAAGCAAAACTCTACTTTAAAAAATTACTTAACCCCCCGCCCCAACCTGTTTTCCTCACCCTTCTTGTCAATAGTTACCTGCATCTCCTTTATTTTCAGTAACCTGCATCCTGCTCCATTCGTTCCACTTCCCAACTCTCCACAAATGACTCTGTGAGGTTCAGCGCCTGTTGCAGTTAACACAGCCACCTCTCATCCTTTGTACCCCTCATTGACAGGAGACTGTATCCAGGCAATGCGACTAGGGCTTAGTCTCTGAGCATCTTGTCACCAGGCAGCACCTTTAGCTCCATCTTCCCTGCTTGGCTCTTGTTGGTCTTGCTTTTGTCTCTGACCCTTGACAGTTTACCGATCATATCCCCTTCCTGATGCCTGGACTGACCCTTGACAGTTTACTGATCATATCTTTTACCTGCCACCTAGACCTTCCCTTCCCTATTTACTGACCACATCTCTTGCCTACTGCCTGGAACGACCCTTGCCTGTTTACCGACCATGTCCTTTTCCTGCTGCCTGGACCGACCTTTGACAGTTTACTGACCATATCTCTTGCCTGCTACCTGGACCATCTCTTGCCTGTTTATTTACCACATCTTTTGCTTGCCACCTGGACTGACATTTTCCTATTTACCAACCACTTTCCGACCCTTGCCTGTTTACCGTCCATATCCTCTTCCTGCTGCCTAGACTGACTTTTGACAGTTTGCAAACCATATCTCTTGCCTGCCACCTTGACCATCTCTTGCTTGTTTACTGACCACATCTCTTGACTGCTGCCTGGGCTGGCCCTTGCCTGTTTACCAACTATGTCTCCACCTGCTGTCTAAACTGACCTCTTTCCGCGTCCCTCTGATCATGTTACAACTGAGGCACAAGTCCCAGCCATCCTCTGAGAACATCTTTATCTTTCTAAATCAAAGATACTCTTGATCTACTTTTTGCTTTGCTTCTTGTGCTACCTGACCAGAGAGTAGAGCACTGTGTATTATGTCCTTGTGACAACTAAGTACTGGTATGCCTGGTAAGCTACACTAGCCAGCTATACTCGAAGACCACTTGTATGGGAGCAAGCATTACACTTCCGCACCTATTTTAACCCAGAAGAGGTCCAGCAACAGAGCAGACTTTCTGCGGGGAGCAGCACCTAAGAGGAGGTGAGTATTGCAGGGAATGTTGCTTTTTTATTTTTCTGGCCAGGTTATTTTTTTAAGTTGGTCTGCATATAACACGGACCCCATTCCACCTTCAGTATGGCTTTCAAGGAGTAAAATTAGCAAAATAAACACAAGGGGTGGATCTTGGACAACAATTCATCATCAGTCACGTGTGGGTTGAGCAGCATGATGTCTAGATACAACCTTGAAACTACCACAATCACTGTGTCCTGAACACTTAAATAGTACTTTGTATATATTTTTTATATTCATAAATAGCTTCTTCAGTGCGTCTTCTATTTGTGCATAATATCCATTGTCATAGTGCCTCTATGTCCTCGCAGTGTACAGCGCTGAAATATATAATAACAATGATGTCTCACTCTGCTGCGCTCAGCCACCCTGAAGCAGTACACAGAGGATGTGGTTGACGACTCTGGATTGACCGCCATGGAGTCAGGGTCAACACTCTGTATACAATGTACAGAGGCAAATCACATTAAGTGCTGCCCTCAAAAACCACAGCAGTCACTTCTCTACTTGGAAAAGGAACAAAAATATCATAAGGCATCTATTTGTGACACTCGCAGCGCTTTTTTTTTTCTTTTTTTCAAATTTCTGTAAATGATGTGTTCTTTTTCCGGGCTCTGGGATGATGCAAAACAGATTTTTGTGGTATCACCAGTGCTTGGGGCACAGAAACTCTTCACTCATTCACTTTGAGATGGTTGTTTACTAGACCTTGTGATTGTAAAACTGTAAAACTTTGAACTTGGGCACCTTAAAGGCCAGCGCCACCCAAAACTGTTATTTTGGGTTGGCATTGTCGTGGGGAATATAAGCAGTATTAAATCCATAAGCAAACCTTTTATTACATTGCGGCTTACCATCTGTTTTCTTTTTTAGGCTTTCCTTCCTTTATTTTCACCTGGTGATCTGGCCTGTAAGTCTGTTGTTTTTCAACATAACATGTTCTCCTGCAAATGTAGGAGTTACAGGGATGAGACAAACCATTTACCACTGAAAATGATCAGCTTTTATTTATTTATGTAAAAACTTTACCCCAAAAGGAAAACACTATTTGCTGTAACTGCTTATAAAGTATTTGTTGGCGTTTGGCTTATTTGTTAGTGTATCTAAATCTGCTAGTCATTCTAACACTCCCTTCCCCCCAGACTGACAATGCTGCTGTCCATATGTGCCCCCTGTGCGCCTTCATCCAGAGTGGAGGCACTCTAAACTGGGTGGAGGCACTTCTGACTGGTCAGCGATCTCAGCCATTGTCTAAGAACGCTGATCGGGAGCCAGTCGGCTGCTGATTTTTCAGCATGCTCGTCCAACAGAAGCCAGCCCAGCTGCCATACACACGGGTCGAATTTCGGCTGGTTTTTTATTTAGCCGGCCGATGTCGCCCAACATTCGGCCTGTGTGCACTAGGCTTTAAGCTGGCAATATATTCATTTTTTTTTCGTTCAAGTTGAACAAAAAAAATTATCCAATTTCCCCCATCCACACATTTGAGTTGAATGGGAAAATCACTCCCGCTGTGCTATTGTATTCTTCAACTGGGAGACTTCCCCACCGTCAGAATACAATGATCAGTGCCGGCTATAGCCAGCAGCACTGATCCTTAAGGAAAACTTGACAGGCTGGTCGTCCACAGGTCGATCGATAGATGTACAACCAGCCTGCCCATGCATGGATTGAAATGTGGCTGATCACTGCTGAACCGGGTGAATTTCAATCCATGTACTAGTGCTTCTTTAAGCTCCTAGAAGCTGCTGTTATATATATGCTATATAGTGTTATCCTATGTGTCCATGTACACTACTTTAGGCTATTAGCATTTTATGAGCTTCAGCATCTAGGAGCAGAAAAGAAAATTGTTTTTGTAGATTTTTTTTGGAGTGTTTTTCTAGCTTTTTTTGAGTTTTTTTTTTCTTCTTCTTCATGTACAGCAAAAATGCTATTAAAAAGCTAATGCTTCTAAATGCTTCTAAAAGCTACTAGAATGCTGCTAGAAGTTGGCACAAGAATGCTATTATCGGCATTTTTCATCCAGCGTTTTTTTCTAGATTTTCTTGAGCTTATGAAAAACACTAGTGTGCATGAAGCCTTAAAGTGATATTAAAGCTTCTTTTTTTTTTCTAATAAAATAACAAACATGTCATACTTACCTGCTCTGTGCAGTTGTTTTGCACAGCGCAGCCCTGATCCTTTTCTTCTTGGTTCCCCCCCACCGGCGCTCCTGGCTCCTCCTCTTCACCAAGTTCCCCCAATAGGAAGCCGCTTTCTATAGGGGCACTCGTGCAGGCCTGCTCCTGAGCTACCCCGTCTGCAGCCCAGACAATACCACTATTTATCCTCGTTGCTCCCTCGCCAAACTAGATTTGACAAAGAAGTTGGGTGCTTTGAAACGCGTTATCTGTTTGGAGAGAGGTACCTCCCCTTCCTCTGACTCGGGCCGCCGGAGTGGCCACATTATCTCCCTTGGCCTGCCGCCTTATTGTCTGCATCCTGTGAGTGGCCATCTTCTTGGTGGGCTCTAGCTTTACTACACACCATACTGAAGTGTGCCTTCCCTGCAGGACACCAACAGCTGATCCCAACGAACCTTCTGGCTGGTATGTGAACCTTGTGCCGTTTTCCGTCACAGGTGCTGGGCTCCCCATTTAGTGTTTGAGGTTGGATGAGACTTGAGACTTGGGCTTTTACCTTTTAAGTTAGACTGTGTTGTTCACACATGACTGTGTTTTTATCTGGACTGTGTGCTTTATCTATGGCCACATAATACAGTGCCTTGCAAAAGTATCCCCCCCCCCCCCGGCTTTTTACCTATTTTGTTACATTACAGCCTTTAGTTCAATGTTTTTTTAATCTGAATTATATGTGATGGATCAGAACACAATAGTCTAAGTTGGTGAAGTAAAATTAGAAAAATATATACATAAAACTATTTTTCAGAAATAAAAAACTGATAATTGGCATGTGCGTATGTATTCACCCCCTTTGTTATGAAGCCCATTAAAAGCTCTGGTGCAACCAATTACCTTCAGAAGTCACATAATTAGTGAAATGATGTCCACCTGTGTGCAATCTAAATGTCACATGATCTGTCATTACATATACACAACTTTTTGAAAGGCCCCAGAGGCGGCAACACCTAAGCAAGAGGCACCACTAACCAAACACTGCCATGAAGACCAAGGAACTCTCCAAACAAGTAAGGGACAATGTTGTTGAGAAGTACAAGTCAGAGTTAGGTTATAAAAAAAATATCCAAATCTTTGATGATCCCTAGGAGCACCATCAAATCTATCATAACCAAATGGAAAGAACATGGCACAATAGCAAACCTGCCTAGAAACGGCCGCACACCAAAACTCACAGACCGGGCAAGGAGGGCATTAATCAGAGAGGCAGCACAGAGACCTAAGGTAACCCTGGAGGAGCTACAGAGTTCCACAGCAGAGACTGGAGTATCTGTACATAGGACGACAATAAGCTGTACACTCCATAGAGTTGGGCTTTATGGCAGAGTGACCAGAAGAAAGCCATTACTTTCATCAAAAAACAAAATGGCACATTTTGAGTTTGCGAAAAGGCATGTGGGAGACTCCCAAAATGTATGGAGGAAGGTGCTCTGATCTGATGAGACTAAAATTGAACTTTTTGCCCATCAAAGAAAACGCTATGTCTGGCACAAACCCAACACATCACATCACCCAAAGAACACCATCCCTACAGTGAAACATGGTAGTGGGAGCATCATGCTGTGGGGATGTTTTTCAGCAGTCAGGACTGGGAAACTGATCAGAGTTGAGGGAAAGATGGATGGTGCTAAATACAGGGATATTCTTGAGCAAAACCTGTACCACTCTGTGTGTGATTTGAGGCTAGGACGGAGGTTCACCTTTCAGCAGGACAATGACCTTATGGTTTAAGGGGAAACATGTAAATGTGTTGGAATGGCCTAGTCAAAGCCCAGACCTCAAGCCAATAGAAAATCTGTGGTCAAACTTAAAGATTGCTGTTCACAAGCGCAAACCATCCAACTTGAAGGAGCTGGAGCAGTTTTGCAAGGAGGAATGGACAAAAATCCCAGTGGTAAGATGTGGCAAGCACATAGAGACTTATCCAAAGCGACTTGGAGCCGCAAAAGGTGGCTCTACAAAGTATTGACTTTAGGGGGATGAATAGTTATGCACATTGACTTTTTCTGTTATTTTGTCCTATTTGTTGTTTGCTTCACAATAAAAAAAAAAAAAAAAAAAAAAACAAACATCTGCAAAGTTGTGGGCATGTTCTGTAAATTAAATGATGCAAATCCTCAAACAATCCATGTTAATTCCAGGTTGTGAGGCAACAAAACACGAAAAATGCCAAGGGGGGGTGAATACTTTTGCAAGGCACTGCAAATGTTACTTTATGGTTTATGTGAAAGTAAGTTATATTCATTTTTTCATCATCCTCCAATTTATCTACTTTTTTCTCATGGATACCTTTGCTTTACCAGTGCGCAGCATATAGCCTTTGTGTTTCTGTTTTGGATATCTCCAATCCTCCAGTTGATTGCATGCAGCACAGGACTGGGTCAATAGGATGCATGTTACTACCACACATAACTGCTAGCCCATTCCATGGTTGAGCGCCTTGGGTCTGTTTGTTGCATTTCTATCTTGCATCCTCAGTGATGTCATTGGTCTTTAGTTAATGAACAGTATACTGTATTCTTCATTCTTAGTAATATCACTGGCCTCTAGGGAATTCTAGGCTTGGTTCTCAGTGATTTTACCAGTCTCTGGTAGTGATAGGCTATATTCTCAGTGATGTCACCAGTCCCAAGTGATTTGTGTAATAAATGCTACTGGCGCAACAAAACAAATTGTGTCAATATAGGGTATGCTGCAGGTAGCGGTTCACCACTAGTACCAGTGGTGACAATTAGAGGATATATAGATATATATATATATATATATATATAACTGTGCTAACCCTTTGGTGCCAAAAAAGTGTCAAATAATATAAAAAAATATCAGAAAATATGTGTGTCAATTTATACCATCCAATATGAAAGTTGCAACCTTATACAGTAATGATTCACATCAATGATCAATTGTGCTATGCAAAATAATTGTATCTACAAAAAGTCCCAATATACATTCTTCATATATCAATCCACCATGCTAAACAGGAATGCGCGATCAAAAACATTTGTGATACACCACCACCTTCCAATATATGCTCTTACCAGAAAACGGTATAAAATATACCTGTGTTGTGCCTTAATCTCTCTGGTTCTTTAAGCAGATGGTCAGGGATATATCCAGTAGGTACAGCAATACTCTCTCATGTATCTCCAATGTTTTATGGTTCTCAGACTCTCATGAAAAAACGGCCATCATTGCGCAAAATTCAACTTTTTTTTTCTTTAAAAAACATTTAAAAAGTTTACACTCACATTTGGATATGCCTTAGACTGGAACTGAGTCTATCCAGCGTTCCAGTAATGGCCTGTGCTGGCCGTTCTGTTTGCAGGGAGTCGACGTGCAAATCAAGCCTCAGTATCAGTGCGGGTCATGGACCGGAAATGACGTCAGTGTCGCACAACTAGCCTCGGTCCCTAGTGATAGCCTACATTCCCAGTGAAGTCATTATGCTTTAGTAATAGGCTGTATTCTCAGTGATGTCATCAGCCTCTAGTAATAGACCACATTCTCAGTGATATATGCAGTCTTAGCTGTAAATCAAGGGATATATGAGTAGGGCCCTTCTTCAGCACAAAGACCAGCATATCTGACTGATGGGATCTACAAATCTATCAATTCATACAATAGTGTAGCATGAACAGGTCTGCATGCAATGAAGGCTGCATGTTTATGTGGAGGGGCACATGGAGTCACAGAGAGATGGTAGGTGGAGCATCAATAATGTGGCATTTTAAGACTTTGAAGTAATTGGGAATATTGCAACAATAAGCAACTTACCAAAGTACTTATTGATTTAAAGCGGAACTAAACCTATCAGTTTTTACAGTTACATTCCAAGGACATGCCAGGAATGTAACTGTCACATTGGTTGTGCTCTCAACTAAACTGTCAAACCATCAAATGGCTGGTGTCATAACTGATCACTTGTGCAGCAACATGGCAGTTGAAGATCAAACAGAAGCCAAAATGGCAGCTTCCTTGGCTGAAAACGATAGGAGGGTTTAGTTCCGTTTTAAGGATGCTAAAATCTTATTACTGGCACTTTCCTCATTTATGAGTGCACAAACAGTTTAATCTATTGGTTTTTAACAATGTAGACATTTTATTATACAACCATGTTTTTCTTAATAAGAGCTGATTACAGTATTTATGATTGTCAGTCCAGTTAGAATTGTAGATAGCCACTCGTACCCCTTTAGAAACATTTTTGGATAACCTTTGGTGTTCTATTCAAGTGAATGACTTCAGAACCATCTAGTTTTATTTCTTTAGTTGCTTTTACCTCAACGATAACATTTCACAGAAGAAATTCTTGCCGCCCCTTCATGATCTTCAACTTTCTTCATCTTCTTCCTCTGTTGGTGCCCCGCTCCTCCTACCACACCACAAAACCTCACTCATTATTTCAGGGGCAAAGTGGAGACAACATGCAGAGAGAGGCCCATTTTTACACCTCTCGATCACAAACACCTCCTCCTACATTTCGATTAATCTTCTTCAGTCATAGACAAATGAGAACCTCGCCTACTGCTCTTCTCTTGAACCCTCACGGCATGAAACCACTACCCCACATGCTGTCTATTCTCTCGTACCCCTCATCCTATCCTCAAGTAATACAGCTGACTTTTTCCTATCTGTCCCTTGACTTATTCTTTACAATAAACGTGCATCACTTTCTGACCTTCTTCCTGTTCATCTTTCCAAAATTTGTCATGCACACCAGCTTAGTACATTGTATTACTTTTATCCTTTGTTGAATTTCAGTTTTTATTATTTGAAGAATGTATGCCAAATAATTAAAGTCTACTTTTCGAACTTCATGTTGGCAGGTCTGTCCATTGTTTGCCATCTCTTTTTATTCATCTGTTTGGTGTGAGGTTCTTCCCTTTTATTGTACCTTCTCGTTGTTTTGATCCTAGTTGATATGATTTTTTAATCATTGGATACAAGTTGGTTTAAGGTATGTGACAGGAAATCATGATTTAGTCCTCTAATATGTCTTCTTATGTTTAAGTTTTTCTACAGGGGTTTGGAAACCGATTTCTTTCTTGTAGGTTATCATTTTTTGACTATCACACCTAGATGAGCTTGTTTACCATCCCATTCCCAAGCCATGGGCAATAATATGAAATTGCCCCCCTCCACACTTCTGGGAAGGCTTTTCACAAGATTTTGAAGTGTGTCTCTGAGATGTTGTGCCCATTTGAGGCATCAGGCACTGATGTTGGATAGAAATACTTGAAGGTGTTCAGTAGGTTTGAGGTCAGGACCACTCAAGTTATCATTTTTTGACTATCACACTTATATGAGCTTGTCTGCCATCCCATTCTCAAACCATTGACAATAATATGGAACTTTTTGATGCCATAACAACTTTCACACTTCCAGGAAGGCTTTCCACAAGATTTTTGAGTGGGTTTTTGTGCCCATTTGAGATGTTAGGTACTGATTTTGGACAAAGAAGACTTGACCTGAAGGTGTTCAGTAGGGTTGAGGTCAGGGCCACTCAAGTTATTATTTTTTGACTATCACACCTGTATAGGCTTGTTAGCCATCCCATTCCCAAACCATGGGCAATTAAATGGAACTGGCCCCTCTTTTGAACAAATTCCACACTTCTGGGAAGACTTTTCACAATATCTTGAAATGTCCCTGGGATTTTGTGCCCATTTGAGACATGAGGTACTGATTTTGGAGGAGAAGACCTGACCTAAAGGTGTACAGTAGGACTGAGGTCAGGACCACTCACGTTTCTCAACCCCAGACTGTTCAAACCATGTGTACATTGGCACAGGTATCCTGGAACAGGAAAGGTAACATTACCTTTCACTGAACATTTGAACTCGATCATTTGGAGAGGAAGTCACTCCTTTTGTAGTGTGATCATCATTGCAAAAAGATTTACCGTTAAACAGATATTATATTCTTTGAAGCCTCTTGCTGGAAATTGTGTTTTAAGGAAATTCTTTGGTCTTTTTAATTTCCAAGTCTATTGACCCTGTTTTGGCCATTATATTTTGAAGCTGTCTACATAATTATAAAATATTACATTGGATCAAGAAGAGATAGCCAAAAACAGTTATGACTCAACTAACGCTCAGCCAAAAATCAGCTTGGAACATTGGTCAACCAGTGGCCTTTTTATTGTACCATTCAGTCCTGTATGAGGCCCAGCTGTCTTCGACCACCTTCATATATTTCTTTTGCTCTTGTGTTACCGTCCAATATGTTATTATTTTTCTTGGTTTTTACTGCATATTACAGCTGAGTCAATTACTCGTGGCAACAGTCCTTTTGAAAGCTAGAAATCTTTTGAACCAAGATATACAAAAGGAAGACCCATCACATTTATCCTAGGGCTTTCCTGTTTGACTTTGACTAGTATGTGATAGTAGAATGTGTAGTGCATAAACACTGTTTGAATGAATTGTTACAATTTTTACACTCTTTCCTTATGTTATACTCTAGTCATAACTGAAAATTAACCCTTGGCTTTCATTTGGAGGCACAGGCTACCTGCCCAGAGCTTCAGTTTAGTGCACTTGTTCACCAAACTGAAAAAGGTCATCTTGTTGGCAGTAAGATGGCACTCTGGGAACACCATTTCACCTTCAGTGTTTTATTCCCAACCCCACCTACAAAGCTCTTACTTTCCTGGAAGATGTTAGTGTTCCTCTCTCTCTCTTTGCTCTGAGCATTACTGCTTCTCAGATATTTTCTATAATCCCAGGTGGTGGGCTAACTAAGGCAGGCCAAACGTGGTTCGAATCTCAGCCAGTGCTGCAGGAACCGGCCATGATTCGAACCGTGTATGGGCAGGCTGAATGTACCAAGTTGATCGATCAACTTGGGTACAACCAGCATGCCTGGTTTTACCTGCAATTATCACTAGTGGCTGCTATGCTGTCACATAAGGGCTTGTTGCCCTGCTTGTTACAGTAAAAAAAAAAAGGGAAGCAATAAAGGAACAAATAAAAGTACCGTATTTATCGGCATATAACATGCACCTTCATTTGAGGAGGGAAGTTTCAGGAAAAAAACTTACATTTTAAATGAAGAACTTTGAAGCAAAATAAGGGTCAGTGCCCATCAATGCAGCCTCACCATTGCCTATCTGCAGCCTGATCAATGCCCATATGCAGCCTCACCATTGCCATGAATGCAGCCTGATCAGTGTCTATCTGCAGCCTCACCTCAGATTACTGCTGCCTCGGAGGGGACAGGGAGGGAGGCGGGACAAGCGCCTTTAGATTACATACAGCGAGAATCTCCTGTTTACTCAGCGGCCTCTTTAATACAAAGTCCCGCCTCCTGGACCGGCTTCTATGATAGACAGAACACTGGTCCAATGCCGGCCCAGGAGACACGACTTCCTATTACAGAGGCCGCTGAGTACACAGGAGATTCTCGCTGTATGTAATCTGATGGCACTCGTCCTGCCCCCCTCCCTGTTCCACCCTAGGCAGCCCAAATTGCAGTATTGTCGTATAACGCACACTATTTGCACCCGATTTTCAGGGTGAAAAAGTATGTGTTATACGCCAATAAATACAGTATTTAAAAAATAAAGTACATTCACTTACTGTAAGTAAATATGTATTCCCACATAAGGGTGCATGTGCATACATAAACAACAGTTGGGCAACGCATATTTGATACTGCTGCACACAGCAGAGTGAGAGTATTAAAGTGGTAATGAAAAATGTAATATGTTGCATCTTACCAATCCTTAGATGCGATGGCTGCATTAGTTTTCTTTGTTAGGCTTTTTTTCCTCTTTTTTTCATCTGGTGGCCTGGCCAGTAAATCTGTTGTTTTTCAAAAGAAAAGGCTGACGTGCAGAATGTATCTGTTACAGGGATGAGACAAACCATTTACCACTGTTTATGTTAAACCTTTATCCCAAAAGGAAAATAAACTGTTTGCTGTAACTGCTTTTGTAATTGCAGTGTAAGCTGGAATTTGGCTTCGATTTGTTGGTGTAGCTAAATCTGCTAGTGCGTTTAAAACTCCCCTCCCCCCAGAATGACAATGCTGCTTTCTGCTGTGCCCCCTGTTCTCGCTCATCCAGAGGGGGACACTGTAAGGCCCCTTTCACATGGAGGACCGCCTGTCCGTTTTCATCCGATCCGCCAGACGGATGGAAAATAGGGTTTCCATCCATCTGGATTCAGCGGATCGGATGTCAGCGGACATGTCACCGCTGACATCTGTCGCTCCATAGACCTGTATGGAGCGTCCGTTCAGGTCCGTCTAAAAACTGACACCTGTGTGAAAGGGGCCTAATACAGGAGGTGTTTTAATGGCCAGATCACCAGGTGAAAACAGAGGGGAAAACATCCTAAAAAGAAAACAAATACAGCCACCGCATCTAATGATTGGTAAGCTGCAATATATTACATGTTTGGTTTTGGGTTTAACACCGCTTCAATTCTATGACCGTTATTTACAGTTAAAAGAGAAGTATGGGTTTTTGGGGTTTTTTTGCTAATCATACATACCTCGGTGGATGGAACATCAGAAGGCTGCATCTGTCCCCCAGCTTCTGTGCACTGAGAACCGAGCCAATGAACATCGCTGATGGCTCGGTTCTCACTCCACCCTGAGCAGAGCGATGCTGACTGTCAGTCAGCATCGCTCCTGGTCGACTTCTCTGTGCTCATTGGAGCGATGAGCTGTGGAGGGGCGGGGAGGGGCGACTCGCTGAGACTGCCATCAATCAAGGCAGCTGGCGGCTCCAGACTTCGGAAGTCGGGATGACACGCTCCCTCAACTGGGACATCAGCGGAGAGAGGACTTCAGACCGCTCTCCGCTGAAAGCTGGTCACAGGAGTGCAAAACGAATTGCACTACTGTGTCCCTTAGGAGAAGCCCAGCCTAAAAAGCTCAGGCTGGACTTCTCCTTTAACTCCATACTAACGATCTGTAAACGTTTTTAAAGCATCACCTGTAACTATCGTAATTTTTTGTCATTTCACTGTTTCAGAAGAAATTTTAATGCTTGGCATATTTGGTATGTGTTTGCTCGGCACAGCCTTGTCATTTGAATTTTGTAAATAAATAGAAATCATATTGTGATTGTAGGCGTTAATTAAGAATTTTAATTCTTCTTTACTCTAGCATTGCTCTCTAAAGAGAGTGGTCTGCATTCAGTTGCTCTTCAGAGAGCATTTCACAGGCAGCAAGGAGACATTTTATTGCTTCCTCACTACCTGCTTTAAAATAGAACTATAGGTAAAACCTTTTTTTCATTTTTGAATAGATTAAAGGAGGGTTATAACCACTATCAGATTTTTTTTTTTTGCCATCTGTGTCCCATTAGGGAGATTTACCTTCACTTCCTGTCCCATAGCCAAAACAGGAAGTGAGAGGCAATTCCTGCAAATTAGGAGAATCCCTCAAGGCCCCCAGGTCACCAGAACTAGTGTCTCCATTGGAAGCTGTCTCCTCTATTACTCTTCTGGGGACAACCCAAAATTTAGGATTTTCTTTACTCCCACTTTCTTTTCCAATCGTTTTTATTAAGGTTTATAAACTATACAGATATAAAACTGTACAATGCAGTATAGAAAAGTACCAATACATGACAACATTACTGACCTACAACATTGGTCATTAAAGAACCGGTATAATGTAAATTTTGGGCTATGACTATAGTTCTGAAGAACAGAAGATACAGCCTCCGAAGAGGAACTGCATGATCGGAGGCACCCCCATCTAAGACGAGGGGGTCATCTCAGCCATGAATCGATCACGGTAGCTGGTCATTATGTTGGAATACACAGCCCGCATACTGGAAGTGGGACCAATAGTGGTCAACCAATGGTCCTAGATGACTATGAAAGGGTTTAATAAGGAGAAGAAAGAGAAAGGGATAAAAGAGGAAAAAAGGGGAAAGAAACAGCAAGTCTCTCCTGGGACACTGTCGGTTCACACTGAGGCAGCGCGACTGCCTCAGGCGACCTGGACACGACAGGGGCGGCAACTTGCAAAACGACTTCTATATAGAAGTCTATGCAAGTCGCCTCAAGTCGCCCCCAAAGTAGTACAGGAACCTTTTCAAATCGAGGGCACTTGTCCTGCAGGATGGCAGAGAGGCATTTCTACTTTTAATGATAATAGTAAGCGGGACAAATAGAGGGGTTGAATCTAACAGGGACAATAAAAATATAAATGTGTTCTAATCTCTACTTCATCTGAAACTAGAAAAAAAATGCCTTTTTTTTACTTTAACCTCTAAAACCCCACACCAGCGTCCCCCCCCATTTGGCTGAATGGGTCATGTTCAGCAGAGATCATTTTTGCCGCGGCATGTACTTCCCTCTCCGCTGCCTGTGCAGTATAAGGGGGAGCGGTTGGGAAGGTGGCTCCTCAGCTGTGAGTTTATACCCCCCAAAACACAAGTGTAAATATATAGGTTTGAATTTGTAACTACCATCTTTTTTTATTGTACGGGTTCTCTGCTTTGAAACCATATATATGGTTTTTGGTTTTAAATCTCCTTTAGGCCCAAAATGTCCATTTGTTGGAAAAAAGCCCCTTTTTTGTATGTTTTTTTGAAGAAAAATGTCACACTAAGGATGTTAATAAATGCAGAGCCGCATTCATTTGGGGTTTTTTTTTATGTCTGCCTATTAAAGTGATTTTCTAGAAAACAAGATCTTTTTTTTTGGTTTTGCATTGTTGATATGAACAGACATAAACTCCATGTTTAGTACACAACGAGCTCTGTGGTATTTGAATTTTGGAGCTGTGAATTGTGCCTGGGGCACCTCTGAGAGTTTGTGATGGAGAAGAGCGCGTATGACCCATGACAGATGCTAAGTATCCGCAGAAAGTCTGAAGAAACGCGGAGAGAAAGTAAGTCTCTCCACTCCTAGTATCGGTAAAAGGCATGCAAATGTCCTTCTTCCCCCTCTGTCTCCATGTTTTATGCCAGAGGGGAACACAATGCCAACCCGCCATCCAAAGTGACAACGGTGCACTCTATACAAACCCGACATTTGTCATTTATCCGTGCTTCCATATTGCTATAAATGTTTCAGCAGCTCCACTCCTTCCAAAGAATATCCTTGTATGTGTTTATTCTGTGAGTATTACTACTCTGCTATAGTGACAGGCAGTAAACAGAAAATTTAATCTATAGCATTACCTTCACCTACTTAAAGTGTATGTTAACCCAAAAAAAAAAAAAAAATACACATCCTGGTCCCTTAGAGCAGATTGCACAGCACAGCGCTTGTGCTGTTTAATCTGCCCCCCTCTAAATTGTAAAAAAAACCTCCCTGAACCTGCCACTTCCTGTATGCCCTCTCTATACTGACCACGATAACCAGGGCTACAAAGCCCTGACCACCGTGGTCAGAGTGTTCCTCCATCATACGCTGCTGTCCTCTTTTCTCTCCTCTCTCCCCCTCACCCCCTCCTTCCTGCCTGTCAGCTCCCTCTCTCTGTCTCCGTCTCTGCCCCCCCCCCTCCGATATTATTAAAAATCTAAAATTGTCACTGCCAGACCCTTTATTAGAAGGAAGTTATTTAAAAAAAAAAAACAAGTCTTCTAAATACCTGTTTACAGCTGTCCAGGCTAGTCACATGACTCATGGTCGCTTTACAGCTACGAGACAGGGCTTTTGCGGGAGGAGCCGAGCGGCCATGTGATCTCCCTGTCTGACGTCAGAGGGAGATCATGGCTCCTCCCGCAGAAGCCCTGTCCCATAGCTGAAAAGCGGCCATGAGTCGTGTGACCGGCCTGAAGACAGCTGTAAATAGGTATTTAGAACGCTTGTTTTTTTAAATAACGTCAATAGTGTGGTATGTCAGGCTCTAATAGAGGGTCTGGCAGTCACTTGCAATTTAGACTTCACAAACACTTTAAAGTAGATGTAAGCCATTGGTGTGCGCAATGCCTTTTGCATTAGGGTGTGCACCCCAGAGCACACACGTGTACAGTGCATCCGCACAGTATTCACAGCGCTTCACTTTTTCCACATTTTGTTATGTTACAGCCTTATTCCAAAATGGATTAAATTCATTATTTTCCTCAAAATTCTACAAACAATATCCCATAATTTCAACGTGAAAGAAGTTTGAAATCTTTGCAAATTTATTAAAAATAAAAAACAAACAAAAACAAATCCCATGTACAGTGGGGACGGAAAGTATTCACATCCCCTTAAATTTTTCACTCTTTGTTATATTGCAGCCATTTGCTAAAATCATTTGAGTTAATTTTTTCCCTCATTAATGTACACACAGCACCCCATATTGACAGAAAAACACAGAATTGTTGACATTTTTGCAGATTTATTAAAAAAGAAAAACTGAAATATCACATGGTCCTAAGTATTCAGACCCTTTGCTCAGTATTTAGTAGAAGCCCCTTTTGATCTAATACAGCAATGAGTCTTTTTGGGAAAGATGCAACAAGTTTTTCACACCTGGATTTGGGGATCCTCTGCCATTCCTCCTTGCAGATCCTCTCCAGTTCTGTCAGGTTGGATGGTAAACGTTGGTGGACAGCCATTTTTAGGTCTCTCCAGAGATGCTCAATTGGGTTTAAGTCAGGGCTCTGGCTGGGCCATTCAAGAACAGTCACGGAACTGTTGTGAAGCCACTCCTTCCTTATTTTAGCTGTGTGCTTAGGGTCATTGTCTTGTTGGAAGGTAAACCTTCGGCCCAGTCTGAGGTCCTGAGCACTCTGGAGAGCTTCCCCAGTCGCTTTCTCTGCAGCCTCAGCTGCACTGGACAGTGAATGAATGGGAAGTGCTCTGTGCTGAGCAGCAGTTTACTACACTTCAGTTAACCACTTCAGCCCCGGAAGAATTTACCCCCTTCCTGAGCAGGCCATTTTTTGCGATACGGCACTGCGTTGCTTTAACTGACAATTGGGCGGTCGTGCGACGTTGTACCCAAACAAACTTTTTTTTTTATCCACAAATAGAGATTTTTTTGGTGGTATTTGCGCTATAAACAAAAGAAGAGCGACATTATTTTTTACTTTTTGCTATAGGAAATATTCCAAATGTAAAAAAAACAAAAACACATTTTTTCCTCAGTTTAGGCCGATATGTATTCTCTTACATATTTTTGGTAAAAAACAAAAATGCAATAATCGTATATTGAGTGGTTTGTGCAAAAGTTAAAGCGTCTACAAAATAGGGGATAGATTTATGGCATTTTTATTATTTATTTATTTTTTACTAGTAATGGCGGTGATCAGCGATTTTTATTGGGACCGCAGACAAATCGGACACTTTTGACACTTTTTGGGACCATTCACATTTATACAGCGATCAGAGCTAAAAATAGCCACTGTTTACTGTGTAAATGTCACTGGCAGAGAAGGGGATAACACTAGGGGTGATCAAAGGGGTAAGTGTGTGTTCCCTAGGTGTGTTCTAACTGTGAGGGGATTGGACTGACTGAGAGAGAAGACAGATTGTTGTTCCTACTTAGTAGGAACACATGATCTGTTTCTCCTCCCCTGAAAGGACAGGGATTTGTGTGTTTACACACACAAATCCCCCTTCCTGCTCTTGTGCCCGCAATCATGGGTGGCCATGCAAATGTGCATTGGGTCCCCCACCGTGCAGCGAGCGAGCGCGCGCGCCTGTTATGGCTCTTAAAGCGGCCGCAGTATATATACACGGAGATTTGTGCAGCAGAGCTGTTCTGCTGCCGTATATATACAGAAGCCGGTCAGGGAGCGTTTAAGAATGAACACAGGATCAATTGGTACAGATCACTCCCTGTGTTCATTCAGAAAAGGAAGAGGCAGGTAAATGAAATTTTTACTGGCCCCTTTGCCCGCACTCAACCTTGAAACTACCCCACGAGTAACCAGAGGGAGAGGAGAGAAGCTGGCAGCACTGCAGGGGCAGAGACAGGGGGCACCAGGAAGCAGGGGTAATCTGTACCGCATGGGTTGATTAGGGTGTCAGACACCACGTCACACCATGTCTAGATGCTTATGATGTAAGCACTAACTTAAAGTAGAACTATAGGCAAAACTTTCTTTTTTTCATTTTGGATAGAGCTAGAGAGGGTTATAACCCCTCAGATTGTTTTTCACCATCTGTGTCCTATTGTAGAGATTTCCCTTCACTTCCTGTCCTATAACCAAACAGGAAGTGAGAGGAAATCCCTACAAATTAGGGGGTTTCTTGGGGACCCCCCCCCTTTCCCCAGGTCACCCGAACTTGTGTCCCCATGGGAAATGTTTTTCTCTATTACTTTTCTAGGGGCAACCCAAAATTTGGGATTTTCTTTTACTTTCACTTTCAATGATTATGGTAAACAAAACAAAAGGGGGGAACAGACACCAATAAAACAGGTGTCCTAATCCATCTCCACTTTATCCAAAACTAAAAAAAAAAGTTTTGTCTTTTTTAGTTATACTTTAAAGGAGAAGTACAGCCAAAGCATGTTTGGCTGTCCTGTGGATCACAGGAGTGAAGTTCGTTTTGCACTC
Source organism: Aquarana catesbeiana (assembly GCF_042186555.1). NCBI lineage: Eukaryota > Metazoa > Chordata > Amphibia > Anura > Ranidae > Aquarana > Aquarana catesbeiana. The sequence continues at coordinate 56,525,772 of NC_133331.1, read as the reverse complement.
CTGTGACCCGTTTTCAGCAGAGAGCGGGCTGAAGTCCACTCTCTGCTGACGTCAGAGTGGGTCCAGGTTTCCGCATCGTCATGTCAATGGAGTCTGGGTCCGCCAGATCCTTGGACTGACACCCGGCTCAGCCTCTCAGCAAGCCGCTGAGAGCCTGATTCACTCCGCCCCCCTCACAGCTCAGCGCTCCAGTGAGCGAGGAGGAGGCAGAGCAGAGAGCTGTGACTGACAGTAAGCAGCTCTCTGCTCAAGGAGCTGTGAGAACCGAGCAATCCGCGTTGTTTGATCGCTCGGTTCTCAGTGTAGAGGCATCGGGGGACTGTTGCATCCATCTAGGTAAGTATGAATAAAAAAAAAAAAAAAAAAAAATTTTTTAAAGAATATGTAAACCCAATGTTTCATATTCCTGATATGTGCCTGCTGTACCATGTACTTGTATGAAGAAGTCTCCTGTTCTCTTTATATTGCTTTCTTTGTATGAAATCCCTGAAGTTCCTGCCAGTCCCTCTGCTTTCCTATTAAAAACTGACCAACTAGGCAGGAGAACACACCGTGGTCAGTTCTGTAGCTGGGCTGGGAACTTAGTGTGCTCTCCTCCAATGATCAGACTTGTGCTGACAGGCCCCGTCCTGCACAGCCATTCACTGGGAAGTGTATTGCTGTTTCTCCTCCCTGGGATGATGCCCGCAGCTCCAGGCATCATCCCGGTACTGTTTTTAGAGCGGGTGGTCGGCTTTTCAGGTATAACAACCGATGCAGCTAAAAGCCCTGCCTTCCGCCGTTCTTACCGGGCCTCCCGTCCCGCCAGGAGACCCGATCCTCGATCCGCCACTTCCGGCGGCTAGAGACAGACTGGCACGAAACCGGAAATGGCTTAGTTACAGTGTTCTCTCTGTAAACATGAAAGTGACGTCACAACGTCACTTCCTGTTTACTCAGCTGCCAATGGCGCTGGTTTTTAAAACATATACAGTATTCAGAATCGCCGTTTTCGGCGATCTGAATCCTTTGAAGTGCAAAGGAGGGATCGGGGGTCTTTTAGATTCACATTCCTTGTGACAGCAATAAAAGTGATCAAAATATTTTTTTTTTTAAAAACACAATGTAAAAAATATTAAAATAAATGAAATGTAAACGGTGTTCAAATCACACATGTGAGGTATCGCCGCAATCGTCCGAGCGAGAGCAATAATTCTGGCACTAGACCTCCTCTGTAACTCTAACGCGGTAACGGTTATTTTTTTAAAAATGTTTCCTATGGAGAGTTTTAGGTACCGTAGTTTGTCGCCATTCCAGGAGTGTGCGCAATTTTGAAGCGTGACATGTTTGGTATCTATTTACTCGGCATAACATCATCTTTCACACTATACAAAAAAATTGGGCTAACTTTACTGTTTCGTTTTTTTTAAATTCATGAAAGTGTCTTTTTCCCCAAAAAGTTGTGTTTAAAAGACCGCTGCACAAATACTGTGGGACATAAAATATTGCAATAATCGCCATTTTATTCTCTAGATTCTCTGCTAAAAAAAATATACATAATGTTTGGGGTTTCTAAGTAATTTTCTAGCAAAAAATACAGATTTTAACTTGTAAACACCAAATGTCAAAAATAGGCTTAGTCATGAAAGGGTTAACCACTACAATACAGGGCACTTGTACACCTTCATGCCCAGACCAATTTTCAGCTTTCAGTGCTGTCGCACTTTGAATGACAATTGCGCGGTCATGCTACACTGTACCCAAACTAAATTTTTATCATTTTGTTCCCACAAATAGAGCTTTCTTTTGGTGGTATTTGATCATCTCTGGGATTTTTATTTTCTGCTAAACAAATAAAAAATAGACCAACAATTTTGAAAATAAACATTTTTTTTGTTTCTGTTACAAAACTTTGTAAATAAGTAAGTTTTCTCCTTCACTGATGGGCACTGATGGGGCTGCACTGATGGGCACCGATGAGGTGGCACTGATGGGCACTAATATTAGGCACTGATAGGCGCCACTGATGGGTACACATAGGCGGCATGAATGGGCACTGATAGGCGGCACGGATGGGCACTGATAGGTGGCACAGATGGGCACTGGTAGGTGGCACTGATTTACACTAATGGATGGTACTGGTGGGCATCACTGATTGGCAGGCATCCATTGTGGGCACTGATTGGCATTCATTGTGGGCACTGATTGTTATCCCTGGTGGCTATGGGTGGCATACATGGTGGTGACTAGTGGTGGGCATCCCTGGTGGCGTCCCTGGTGGTCCAGTGTGGGCATCCTCCGGGGGGCTGCACTGATAATCAATCAGCACAGCCCCCCTGTCAGAGGTGCAGCCTATCGGCTCTCCTCTACTCGCGTCTGACAGACACGAGTGAGGGCAAGCCGATCAACGGCTCTTCCTGTTTACATCGTGATTAGCCGTGTTTGGACATGATGGAGATTCTTTACCTAGATCGGTGTTGCAGTGTGTCAGACTGACGCACCGCAACAATGATCGCCGTGATGTGCACCCCCAGGGTCGCACAGCGGCTTGTTATCTTGGCGACGTCATGTGGCGTCCGGTCAGGATAACGCAACCTCTTTGCCACCGTCATTTTGCTATATGGCGGGCGGCAAGTGGTTAAACTGAATGGGTTGTTTTACAAGGTGAGGGTTTACATATATTTTAAAGGATAAGTTCGCCTTTAGACCCCTTTCTCACTGGAGGCGTTTTTCAGGCATTTTAGCACTAAAAATAGCGCCTGAAAAAAGCCTCATCTGCATACCCAGTCTGAAAGCCCAAGTGCTTTCACACTGGGGCGCTGCGCTGGCAGGGCGTCACAAAAAATGCCTGCAAGCAGCTTCTTTGAGGCGCTTTAGGAGCGGTGTATACATCACTCTTAAAGCGCTCCTGCCCATTGAAATCAATGAGCAGCGACGCCAAAGTTCCTTGGCAGCGGCGCTTTGCGGGCGCTTTTAACCCTTTATTCAGCCGCCCGCTAGCACCTGAAAAGCGCCACTAAAACTAGCGGTGCTTTACCGCCAACGCCCGGGCACTGGCAGTGTGAAAGGGCTCTTAAAGGGTAAGTTCACCTTTACAAAAAAACCTCTCCAGTTCTGAGCCCCGGTATAGCCGCCTCAGGAGTCCGGGGCTAGGATAATCCCCTCGACATTCACGCATCTTCTTCCCAGCTGACAGGACGGGCTATGCGGCTTCTGATTGGTCGACGCCGCTCCCAATTATAATGCTCCGAAACGTCCCTCCTGATGGGTTACGTTTTGGAGATTCAGCTGTGGGGGTTTCTAAGCCCCGGACTTCTGATGCGGCTGTATCAGGGCTCAGAACAGGAGATCACCACGATCGTCGTGGGCAGCGGGACTGGAGGGGGGGGGTTTGGAGGTGGTCCTGTGTAGGTTGACCTACAGATTTTTCTGTAGAGGTGAACTTACCCTTTAATTAAAAAAAAAAAAAAAAAAGAGTGCATTTACTATTTTTTTTTTTTTTTTTTTATTTTTTTTTAGGAGCCTGGAAAGCATTGCACCAGTGATCAGCAGATTGTTGACGCCATGCAGGTCTCCAGACTGCCAGTGTAACCTATCTGCTCATACATCACACAGACAGGCAGTTTTACACTGACAGGAAGAATCAAATGAGCTACCACAGAGCTCAACAACGCCGTGGTAGTTCATTGAGAACTACAAGCTGACAGCCGCAAAGGTGGCCCTATGGGCGGGGCCCCACACAGCCGGGCTGTTTTCAAAAAGTGATAGCTGATACTGGAAATTGTCCCCGTGCTGCTGTCACACAGAGGCCTTGGATCACTGAGCCACTGCAGGAGTGGGAACATGTTACATTTTTAAATAACTTTCTGAGTTCATTACGTACCTGATTTTAGATCTAGTGACATCATCACAGGGACTCAAACCTTCTCTATGCAATGCAGGCAGATCATGACTGGTGGGAGGGGTCAACAGGGTGCTGTACCTAGCTTCCTGAAAACATCACAGCACTAGGGTTGCCACCTTTTCTTCAAGCCAAACCCGAACACTTTAACGGCACAGGGCACACTTTTTTTTTCGTAGTATACACTATAGGATTATAAAAGACCTGGGACACCTTTGGGTGCCCCAAGGAGAGTGGTAATGCAGCGTGCGAACAGTGGGTATGGCCAAACTGCCCTTGCTGACATCATTGCCCCCCCATGATGCTGAACCTGCTCCCAGACAGCAGCATGCAACTCCTGGACAGCAGCTGATTTTGGTGCGACTATCTCAGTTACTTGGGGAGCCACAGCCCAGTCTAAATAATGTGTCTGGGTTTCAGGCAGACTGAAACCTGGACACATGATTCCAAACCCGGACTGTTTGGGTGAATACTGGACAGGTGGCAACCCTACACAGCACCCAGCCTCGGTACTCTTCTCAATAGTCCTCAGCCCTGATGCAAGCAGAGGGTTGGCTCTTGGGAGGATTTATGCAAACATACAAATGCATACCTCCCAACTTTTTGAAAAGGGAATGTGGGACACCTATTAGCTAAAGTATGTAGGCATAGGAGACGCCCCCTTCCACACCCCCTTAAAGGAGAATTACTCACAAAAAATGATTAATTAAATCAACAAGTGCTTTTTTTACCACTACTATTGCTTTATATTGGCTTTTGAAGTTTACAAATGCAGCAATTTAGAAATAGGATGATAGGTTTGTCTCTGGGAAACACTTTTTGAAAGATAAAAAGTGAATTTTATAAACAACTACTGTATTTATTGGCGTATAACACTCACTTTTTCACCATGAAAATCGGGTGCAAATAGCGCGTGCGTGTTATACGCCAATACTTCAATTTTAGCTGCCTCGGAGGGGACAGGGAGGGGTGGCGGGACGAGCGCCGTCAGATTACATACAGTGAGAATCTCCTGTTTACTTGGCAGCCTCTGTAATAGGAAGTCCTGTCTCCTGGGCCGCCATTGGACCACTGTTCTGTCTATCATAGGAGATTCTTACTGTATGTAATCTGTCGGCACTCGTCCCGCCCCCCTCCCTGTCCCCTCTGGGCTGCAGATGGGCATCGATCAGGCTGCACTGATGGCAATGGTGAGGCTGCTGCATTGATGGCAATGGTGAGGCTGCATTGATGGCACTTGTGAGGCTGCAGATGGGCATTGATAAGGCTGCATTGATGGCAATAGTGAGGCTGCAGATGGGCACTGACCCTTATTTTGCTTCAAAGTTCCTTATTTAAAATTTAATTTTTTTTTCCCTGAAACTTCCCTCTTAAAATGAATGTGCGTGTTATACGCCTGTGCGTGTTATATGCCGATAAATACGGTATATAGATCAGACCCAATGAGGGACAAATGAGGAAGAAAGGGGGACAGAGGGACTTTGTTCCAAATCAGGGACAGCTGGGAGCTATGCAAATTCCTTGATGGGTGGGTGTCAGTCTGGAGGAGTTGGCGTTCCTAAGCAGGCCGCATTTGCATGCAGAAAGCTCTAGGTAACACCCACATGTGATGCTGAGCCTCCATAATTGAAAGAATCGAAATCCAATGAATTAATGGGGAAGGCCCAGGGACTGGCTGGAGTGGAAAGGGGCTAGATCAGTGATGGCAAACCTTGTCACCCCAGATGTTTTGGAACTACATTTACCATGATGCTCATGTACTCTGCAGTGTTGTTGAGCATCATGGGAAATGTAGTTCCAAAACATCTGGGATGTCAAGTTTCGCCATCCCTGGGCTGGATCATGCTGGATTTTGTCCAGCCAGGAAATTAGGCAGACTCTACCTGAGTTCAGCTTCAAATGCACAGTGTGAGAAGCTCACAGTGTGGAATTAAATCAGAGTAAGAATTTTAGTACTGGGGAGAAGCCAGTATAACTATGCAAAAGTGAAGGCTGGGGCTCAGTTTTATTGGGTTTGCTCTGTGCACTGTGTATTATAAACAGTTGTTATTTTATTTATTTATTTTATAAAAACTTGTTTATACCATTTATACATTGTTTATTGCATCTCAGTATTGCAGCCTCTTCCTGTCTACATGCACACCAGTGATGGCTGCATGACATTTCTCAAGGCGGGGTTCCTGATGGTGACAAATGTGGACCATTCTTGTGTAATGTACATTGTAGAATTGGAAGTTGTCAGATAGTAGCTCCTGGAACATTTTAAGGCCTTGTTCACACAGGTGGAAAAAGTGCATTTCCCCTAGACCAACCATTGAAAGCCTAAAAAGTTGGCAAGAAGAGGGTGTACTTGTGCCACAGCTGCGGCAAAGCTAACTTGGCTTACTGAGTTTGACAGATGGCACTGCTGGCAAACTCCCCCATCAAAGTCAATGGGATCGCACCACAACCATGAACCAAATGCTTGGCTCGAGCTTGCAGCATGTTAGTCCCATGCAAAACTGTCAGTCGGCAAAAAAAGAAAAGAAAACGGGCATCCAGGAAGTGGTAGTATCCCTTGGAAGCTTCTGCTCTACTGCCTTCTGAAAAGTGGTCCACCACGACTGCTTTTCAAAGGGTGGTAGAAACTGCTGCATGTGTGAATCTAGCCTAAGACCTGGTTCACAATGAAATGGGCTGTTGTGCCTTCTGGAATTGCAGGGAAAAGGTCCCTGCTTAGTATTAATGGCACCTGCATGCATCTCCTGCATTTTTCTGTGCGGGTGGTTGCAGGTGCAGGAACAGGTGCGGACCTGCAGCGAATACCTCCCACACAAGCGTGAACCAAGACATGGAGAGTGAAGATGTTCCCTATTAACACCTGGTAAAGTATGTATGTACAAAGCTTCTTCTTTTTGGGCCCATTCACACTGGAACAAGGTTCAGGAAAAGTGCGTTCTGTGCACGTTTCCTGCATCTCACGTGAACGCACTGCCCTTGCAAGATATGCCATTCTTTGTTAATTGTTATGGCACCCCAAACGCATCTTGCAAACGCAGCGAGTTTGCGTCCACCAAACTGCCTGTTGCTGCAGTATTATGTAGTTTTGTGCTGTGCGATCTGAAATAGTAGTGTTTGCACTATTTTTTGCATGTTCCCGTGCATTTGGCAGCCCATTCAAATGAATAGGCTGATAAAACCAGGCTACATGGGAACGTGCATGTTTCAGTGTGAATCGGCTCTTACAGCCTGACAGTATTCCATTTTTCGGTCGTTTTGGGATGATTTGATTCTACTTGTTATCCTGCAGCCCTGAAGTGATATTCTCCTGGAAGAGGCGAAGTAGAAAAACAATGAGTGCAGGTGGGGAGTGGTTGTACCTAGCTGACACATGTTAAGATCCATACCAAGAATCTATCACTAATTAAAAATTGCTAATAAAGCAGGAGTGCAAATATGAGACCGCAACTATAACAATTAGAAGATATCAAATGTTTTATGCTTGATTTCCACGATAATGTCCCTTTTATCTCGCAATGTAAACTAGAGCGTACTGCAGAATTATTGACCTTCTGCACTCAGGCAAGCGGAGAATTGTAGTTCAGTGATCAATTAGAAGTATTTTGTGTGTCTCTCTTCTGACAGGCAAATCCTCCATCATCTCAGATGCGGCAGGGTGAGAGAGGAGGCATCAATAGTCTGTGTAACTTTAATAAGCGCACACAGTTTGCTGAAACTCTAATCAGAAGAAAATATATAGCAGAACATGAATATTTTAGTGACTTGCCATGTGAAAAAGCATAAATGTTTAATTCCCACGTCACCTCTGTCACTACAGGTTAGTCTTCACACGCGTAGAACGCGGGGTTGTGGCGGCACATATGGATTATTATACAGTAAGGGAGCTGTCTTCCTCTCTTCTTCTGCTTTCTCAAGAAGCCACCATTCTTTTACAGGGCTACCTGCTTCTTCTACCTTCCCACTCTGCTTCTGAAGGGTCACAGAGAACGGGAATGCTTGTACGAAACATTACATAGGAAGTGTCAACAATACCAATACAATGGCACCATTCACTCTTTATACTTGAAACCAATGCATGTTAATAAGTGTCTTTTAATCTGTGTTGCATTTTCAACACATTGGCATGTCGAGCTTGGAAGGCTGGATGAAGGGAGCAAATCAGAGGTACTTCACTTTTTGAGAGAAGTTCCGCTTTAAGGCACTAATGAAAACTGAGCACCCACGGACTGGAGGAGGGTTTTAGGGAAGGGTGTCTATGAAAGCTTTGCTAGTGTCCAATCAGCTGAAGGTGTGAGCCTATAACCCGGGGTCTATGAATACTTTGCCTGTGTCCTTATAATTTGTAAGATAAAGAAAGAAAAATGTTGGCATTTGGTGGAGGGGCAAGAAGACACACCAATCCAAAAACAAATACTACATCGTTTTAGGTCAGTCCACCTTAATCTTAGCCCCCTTATCCTCTTCACAAGAAGGTGCTGGTCCGGTTTGCAGCCGCAAAGACTTAAAAAATGGAGAACGTGGATGACCGCACACTACTACATAGAAGATACAAAAGTTTTATTATAACAATCCAAGGAGAAAAACCTCAAAGCCCCCCAAAGACAGGAGCAAATGATGACGCGTTTCATAATGAAGAATGTTTAGTTGTAACCTGGTTACGACTAAGAGCTCTTCAGCATGAAACACGTTGTTTGCTTTTGTCTTTGGGGGTCTGTGATGTTTGTATCCTTGGATTGTTATAATAAAACTTGTGGTAATGTGCGGCCATCCACTTTCTCCATTTTTCAAATCTTCACAACCACAAACTGGACCAGCACCTTCTAATGGAGAGGAAAAGGGGGCTAAGACCAAGGTGGACTGACCTGGAATGGTGTAGCATTTGTTTTTGGATTGGCGTGCCGATCCTTGCCCTTCCACCAAATGCCAAAATTTTTTTTTCTTTATCTTCTGAATTATAAATACCATTGTCTTAATCGTACAGGACACAGGCAACGTATTCATAGAACCTGGATTATAGGCTTGTACCTTCGGCTGATTGGACACTGGCAAAGCTTTAAAACACCCTCTCCTATAACCCTCCTCCACTCCGTGGGTCCTCAGTTTTTTGCTGGTGTCTTAAAGTGGAACTTAAAAGGTGAACGGGGAGCAAGTACCGATGCTTGCCCCGCCCTACTCCCCATCTGCAGGCTCATGTCACAAGCCCCAGGAGGCTGCAGGACCAGTTACTGTGCACCACATGATCTTGCACTTGTGCAGAGGAGAGCTGGCATTATTCCTTAGGAAGTCACAGCTGGCTCCCATATTCAAGATGGCATCACAATGGACCCGCCATGGTAAAAAGAGCTCTACAGGGAGAGAACACAGGACTCCAGGCACAGGTAAGTACCTAACTGTAAAAAGTATTTGTAGCTGCTGATTTAAATATTAAAAATTCTACTGAAGTTCCCCTTTAACTCCTTCCTGGGGGGAGGGAAGGATCAGTGATCACATGACCATTGACACAGTGGTCACATGATTGTAAGCCAGTCCCGCTAGCTACTGATCTTTAGTCTGAACTGCAAGCTACCTTTGACAGCTTGGTCTTTGTCCTAGGAAAGCATAGTGAGTGCGCTCTCAGCACAAAAACATCAGCCACCCAGCAATGCATATGTGTCATGTGTGGGTGTTAAAGCCCACCCTATTGCCGTCGCACATACTGTATGTGTTGGGAATTTGTAAAGGCATTAAGGCAATTAACCTCTTCTCCCCCGCAGAGAATTCATTTTTTGCTTAACTAGTTTATTATTTTATCTTTGGATTCTTCCACTTTTGAATCGTCTCCTTCCCTGCCTTCTAACACCACAAATAGAAGCAGTACATCCAGATTGGTGCAACCTCAGTAAGACGTTTGGAGCGGTTTTTGGATCTCATGCTCTGGGGGCAACCTGTAATGTTGCTTCAGGCGCTGGATCCAGCATGGGCCCTCACCTTGGCACTTAGTGCAATGTGTTGAGTCAGTCGTAGGGTGCTATGGAGGTCCAGGGCTGTGGTCAATTGCTATGGTACCCAGGTCCTTAAAACCACCGTGACGGGCGAAGACTGGACTTTATGAATTATAAATACTCTCATATACAGTACTAGGATCCTTCAACTTGCTTATCCCTTACCTAGGCAAGGGTGACACTTGCATTGCCCTCCCGCTGCCTCCTGGGATACCTAGGTCACATATCCCAGGAGACATTACTTTCTCCACCCATAGAATCCTGCAATATCTCACTCCTGGCATGGGAAAAATGATACAGGGCCAGATCTCTTCACATATGCAAGATCTGGTGACATGTTGTCAGGGAGCTCATTACAAGAACAAAGCGGAGACAGACGTCTCCCATGACATACACATGTAAGATGGTGGCATGGGACCTGTAGTGGGAGAATAGCAGAAGAGAAGAAGACAATGCTGGATCCTCTGGGTTTGTTAGTATATTTATGCAACATAACAAAACATTAACGGTAATGGGCAGTTATTTACTTTGGGAGGTGTAAGGTCCACTTTAATATGGAGTTGGCCTCTCTTTGTGGCTATATAAGCCTCCACTTTTCTGGGAAGGCTTCAGATTATGGAGTGTGACTTTGGGAATTAGTGCCCATTCAGCCAAAATTTGTAAGCTCAGGTACAGATATTGGATGAGAGGGCCTAGGTTGCATTCAGTCTTCCAATTCACCCCAGCATTGTTACTGAGAACTCTGGAAGACCTGGAGGAAGTGCATCTCCTAGGAATCCTGGAAACCCCTGCAAGAAATGCAGGAAGACCTGGCATGGATTCTGGGAGTGCTAAAACAGAACACCTGTCTCACAGTCAGTATTCCAGTCAACCCAAAGATGTTATTTAGGGTTCAGGTCTCTGCAGACCTCTCTAATTTCTGGTCAAACCATGTCTTTTTGGCGCTGGATATGCGGACAGGGGCACAGTCATGCTGGAATAGAAAAGGGTCTTCTCCAAACTGTATATAGGGAGGGAGGAGAGAAAAAGGGACAGTTGCTTAGGCTGTCACCTATAGCCTCGGCACCGACCACAAAGTTTGATTATCACAAAATATTTATTTGTTACATAAAAACATTAATCACAACATTAGTTATTAAAGCAATAGGAAGATCAATACAGCAATACAATACTTGTAGACTTCCAGGCTGATAGCTGGTAAAGAGTAAATATTTACAGATTTATACAGTCCTCAACTGTTTCGCGATCATAGGACCATTTTTTCAAGAGGATAAATCTATAAAGTAGATCGTATAGATCAACAATCATAAAAATGTAATATAATGTATCAAACAACATAAGCAATAAGTATAGCAACATAGCAAAGAAATAAAATAAAGAGCATAACTGCTTACCAGTGACTCAGTGACCAAGCAATAAGGGGGGATTTGTGCAGAAAGTGTTAAATCTGGATAAAATATGTATATATAAATATCAATATATATTTATATAGATGAATAGATATAGGTAGAGACTGAGGAAAAAAAGGGGGGAAGCAAGGGAGGAAAGGAAGGGAGGAAAGGAAGGGGCGGGGGGGGGGGGGTGAAAGTGGGGGAGAGGGAGTGGGGTTGGAAAAAGGGAGGGGGGGGGGACTGTTGACACATGATTGGAAGTGCACAATTGTCTAAAATGCCTTTGTAAGTTGTAAGATTAAGAGAACCTGAACTCAATTATTTGGAGGGGGGCAATATAGGTAAATGTGATGGTCAGCTATTCACATACTTTAATCCATGTAATATACAATACCTGCCTCTAAGTGTGCCTGAACTTCAGCAAAATGCGCCACACCAAAGCTGCATCCTTAGGACCTACATCATTGAAAACAAAGGTACAGAACTACTTTGCAGTGGTTGGCTCCATTGGACTGGAGGTCCTGTAACATTGAAGACAATTTGCTATTCATCCAGACAGCTTCTTCAGTCCAGAATAGAGCAGTAAAATATCTTTAATAGTTAACTCCAGATTCATGAGAAAAAAATGCAAATACAAAAAAAAAAAAATAATAATAATATGGTGTATACAATTGCTACTCAAGTCATATTTTAATTAAATGTTATTAAAAATTAGCTTTCCTTTTCAATCTGCAGCGATGTAATTTTCTGTAAAATGCAATATGGCTACCTGGAGGCCTTATGTACTCAGATGGTGTACAAGACGCCCCCTAGAAGTGTCATTTCCTGCTTGTGTGATTGGCTTACTGATTTTCCCAGAAGTCTGCACTAAGATACAAATCAGATTTTGGGCATCCCCCCCCCCCCCCCCCCAACAAAAATGTAATTTTTGGTGAGATACTCCCAAAGGGAAATCGTGTAAATGGATGCAGACCCAGACACGTTCCTGATTAGAGCAAAGAAAGTGCAGCAGTTGACTGATAACCACTCCAATACAGATTCACTTTGCACATGGGCACAGGCAAATAAACAGATTCCTACTTCTGTTATTCTTCAAAATAACAGAAGTAGGAATCTCCAACAAAGTTTGTCAAAATCCCTGCACTGTGCATAGAGCACCCAGAGGGGAATGTTCTTTTTTTTTTTTTTTTTTTTTGGTTCTCAACAAAAGTGGGGTTATTCTTTAACATTATGGAGCAAGTTTGGTTAAAGACTAACGACCTCTAAGTATACCATGACCTGGATGCAAGATGCTTCACAGACAGGATACAGAACTCATTGTACAATTTAGATGCAGTTTTCACATACAGATGTGAACCATTCATTAATTTACAGTTAAATGAATCAGGCACATATGTTTTATCATTAATTGGATTTAACTAAAGGAGTTTACTGTGGCCTCAAGTTTGTTTTGTCATGCTCGGCACTCAATCCCTATATTTTCGTCATAAATATTACATGGCAGCAATATTAATTGGCTTTCATGTATGTGGGCTATATGATCTCTGGCACCGAAAGAGGTTTTATCACTAATTATTGCACCCATGGGAGAGGTTTGTGTCCTCCAATTTCGGCCTATTCTCATTCTGGCATGTTATAGGCCTGACATTTTCATCTTTTCTTCCCTTATCATAGTTTGACTTGGCACAAAAAAGATGCCAAGGTCTGTGGCTGCCATGAACTTCGTGATAGTCTCAGATTATTAGAGATTGCAGAAAGTCAAGTGTTTTGTACAGAGACCCTGTCTGGAAGACTTCAAGTGAGTTGATCTGCAAGGAACAACCATTGTATAGCATATCAGAAAAACTTTTTGGTAACTGGTTGGGACCTTGATGGCACACAACAAAAAAATGTTTTAAAAAATATAATAAGTTCATTGTACATACATTAAAAAAATCATAACAAGTGTAGTGACATTAAAAATGCATAGTCGTGTTAGGATCATAATATATCATCACAACAGCCAACCAAAAGGACAAATGTTTGAACCCCAACACGTTTCAATTAATCCAAAATCTTCATCGGAGGGTATAGTGTCCTATAAGTGTCTCTGGTACATACTGCTCAATATGGAAAATGTAGAGATACCCCATACCAGCATGAAATCCTCAAGAGGCTGAAATAATGGAGCATAAAGGGCATGTGAAACCCAAAAGTTAACAATCTAAATGTATAAGTAAAAGTCAAGGCAGTGGACAGAGAAGTGACAGTCCAAAAGTCAATGGATATTAAACCGTCCACCACAAAAGATCTTGAGCAGCATCCAGCTGAGAGTCTTATCTTAAATATGCCATACTGTAAGTCAGTAAAGGAAATCTGTGAGTAACTCTGTTATAGACTCTAGAAAGGATATAGTGGTGTCCTGACTCCACTCATAACCTCCCAACCTGCTGAATGGACAGAGTAAAAAGGGGCGCAGCACACTAATGAGATGAGATAGTGTCTCTGACTTTTGTATGGGAAGGGGAGATTAAAAAAAAAAAGATCCACCCTGGGTGCCAGATATGCAAGGTTTACCACTGCTCACATTCAGTAGTATCTAAAGCTGACCATAGCTGTTTTGAAATTCAAACCATGGGTGGCAGTGTTGACACAGCCCAATCCGACATCCATCAATCTGAAATTCACAGGAGATGGGAGGAAATTCACAGAGCAGTGACTGCAGACAGTGTTTGAGTGTTCAGACCACTAAGCTGTTTGGAGAATGGCACCGATTAAGAGAAATCCAAGAGTGTATGGCCAGCCTTAGGGTCTTTCACATGGGCGCCTTCCATTCCGACCAGCAGGGGATCTGTTTGCTGATCCCCTTGATGATCGAAGCAGAACGGGCCGGGTGACAGGTCCGTGTCCACTCAGGTTATGCAGAGCGGACACGGACAGACCCCGTTCTGCTCTATTGGCGGTTGGGTGTGAACGAAATCCGCTGTCCATATACACCCGGGTGTCAGTCCTCTCAAACAGAAGAATCCTTCTCCATTTTTTTTTTTTTTTTTTTTTTTTAGCAAACCTCATCTGCCCCAGAGGTAGACGGGTGTAAACGGACACTAGTCTGTTTACACCTGCCGGTCCATAGGAATGCGTGGACCTTCCAATCAGGTCTGCCTGAACAACTGACAGGCGGACCTGATTGGATCACTCGTATGAAAGGGCCCTTAGTGTCTAGCTTTCTTTGCTCTGTCGATGAGCAAGTAATGGGTAGGAAGAAATATTACGTAAAATTTTGTGAACTTCATACCATGCTTTCAGTGTGCTATATCCATGGCGACTGGTAATCACCGTCACATACCTGGCATCAGGATATGATCAACAAGATTGGCTCAAACCTTAGAAATTTTGCTTAACTAAGTCAGCTCATGGTATATAATAAAATTATTTCACCTTTACCAAAAAACTGCCTATGCTTGTAATGTGTGCCTATAGATAGAACAAACTCTGCAGCTTTGACTAAAGTTGTACTATGCCCTTGCTATACGTGTAGGTTATTTAAGTACCCCCTGCAGCCTGGCTGAAATACTTCCAAAGATGGCATCATCCTGTCCTGCCTTCTTGCTAGGATGTTGCTAAAGTAGCCCATACATGATTATATATTATGATAAGTGTTGATGGGGCAATTCCTCCCACAGCGCTATTTTGTTCTGCTGGTGGGGGACGCGGGGAGCCTTCCTGGCACTGCTGACAGTAATCGCATTTTAAAAATCCAACAGGCTGTTTCTACCCATGTCGATCACTAGAGTGACTTGTATGCGATCAGCCTGCCAATACATGAATCAAATCTCAGCCGGTCCCTGCTGAACCAGCCGAATTTAGATCCATATATGGCCGGCATTAGACATTCCCATCCATTACTGCTCACCTCCACTATCACAGGAGTGAGCTCTCAAATCCCAGTGCACATGTGTGGTCCGCTGTCACCTCTGTCCACAGAGCTCAGAGCTACTGAGACGGGGAAGAGATAGAGCACACAGGGGAGTTTGAATCAGCTGGGAGTGACTTGGCAACGTCCTAGCAACAGGGCAGGATGGGTTGATGCCATCACTGGGAGTTTTGTGGCCAGGCTTCAGGAGGTACGTACATGAGCCTACAACTATAGCTAGGGCATTATTCAACTTTGGTCAAAGCTGCACAGTTTATTTTTACCTACAGGTGCCCCCTATTTGCACAGGCAATTTTTTGGTCAAGGTGAACTAACCTTTTAATACAAAATATAAAGCATAATGAGAGGAGAGCAGCCAGAAACACCATTGCCATCTCTATTTTCCATTAGGAATGAGCTGAAGGAAAAAAATCCACCCAAACTTTCTCAACGGATCAGTCACAGGTCAGCAACGATGGCCCACAGTCACATGACTAAAAACTGCGCCTTTCTAGTCCAGAGACGGGTCCATAGAGATTATAAAAGTTATCTGGAAATAAGGAGTAGCAGTGTTTACAAATCGTATTACCAATTCACGATGTCCTAATAAAAACGGACATCTTTAAATAGAACATGGTGAACCGCGTCTCGTTTAACGCTAGTAAGGCTAGACAGGTATTCTATAAATCTCACCACGGCCAGATGAAAGGGCGACGCTCGCCGCCCGCGCACACGCTATAATAGAGTTGTTCCAAAGCATTTGATATACCTTCCCCATGGCGGCACCAACATCACTTGAAGTTAAAATCTTGGACGCAGCGAGCAATCGGAGGTTTAATTTGCCTGGGACCTTTGTGCCATTTAATTTCTAAGTACAAGAGCCGCACACTACAGGCAAATGAATTTAGACAGTGATTAACAATGAACTCCCGCAGCTGCTAATCAGATTAGAATTGGCTTCAGCATCTTGTAATAAAGGCATCCACCAATATGTATTAAGATAAACCGATTTGCATCTCAAGCAGACAATTAGAGCCGAAATGCCGGCTGTTTGTGTTTTAGGATGGATAAGGAGGGCAATTTTAACAAGGTAGAGTATCCCAGACAATGGGCATTCCTAATTCCTTAATGTGCCAGTAGGAGGTGTTAGGTCTGGCAGAAAAAAAAAAAAAATTATTTACATACTTGCCGCCTCTCCCAGGGATGGTCCCAGACAGAGATAAGGGAATCGGCTAAACAATTTGGCAATTAACAAGTTTGCCTGCAGATTTTGCAGTCTGCAGGGCCTTGTGCGATCCATAAATTGTACAATCGTAAAATCCATAAATAACATCTGGTTGAATGACATTTAGCTGTTTAAAAAAAAAAAAGAGAGATTGTGTTACCTGTTTTAAAAAAAGAAAAACGAGATTGGCCTTCAAATTTTTTTACTGGACAACTACTTTACATTAAGACCCCTTTCACATTGAAGACTGCCCTGCGCTAGCGGTAAAGTGCCACTCGTTTTAGTGGCGCTTTACCGGTGCTGTGTGGGTGGGAGCGGGGCACATTTACCCCCGAAGAAGGTGTTAACAAGGGGTGAAAAGCGCCGCTGCTGAAGCAGTTTGCAAGCTCTTTGGCAGCGCTGCCCATTGATTTCAGTGGCAGGAAGCGGTTTAGGAGTGGTGTATACAGCGCTTCCGCACTGCCCCAAAGATGCTGCTTGCAAGACGTTTTTTCCCATCCTGCAAGCGCACCACCCCAGTGTGAAAGCACTCGGGCTTTCACACTGGGGTGGCAGGGAAGGCATTTACAAGTGTTTTCCAGGCGCTATTTTTAGCACTAAAAGGCCTGTAAAGCGCCTTCGGTTTGAAAGGGGTCTTAAGATCAACTATTGGGTACAAAAACTTTAATTTAGCTATTTTCCTCAGTAGCTTTAAAGGATATAAGTTATTATATTCTTATACAGAATTTATATAGCGCCAAAAGTTTGCGCAGTGCTTTACAAAATGAATGCAGACATTACAGTTACAATACAATTTGGTACAAGAGGAATCAGAGGGCCTTGCTCGTTAGAGCTTACATTCCACTTTGTATGCCCGAATGTCTTTGCAAACTCGGGTATTACCTTGTAAAAATATGATTGACATCATCACTTTGCTGTACATAGTCGATGCAGAGAGTAGAGCAGTGGGAGGGGCCCAGTGTCTCCACCCACTACAGAAAACTAGAAGAGGGGGCGGAGACCAGACCAGTCACCCTGCACAAGGAGGGAGAGCAGCAGTGACCGGTCTTTATTACAGGAAAAGTCTCACACTGGATTACTGCACAGATCTGAAAGAAATGCACAAAGCACACCAAGATTCCCAAACTTTTGTTTCATTTTTGAGTTACATTTATCCCTCTCCAAGAGAAAAGTAGAATTCTGAGTTTCCATTTTTCAACAGGCTAGGTTCACACTATTAATCACCTAACAAATTCCTGTGCAATTCACATGCAATTCAGTGTGGTGCGATTTTTGAGCTCATTAATTTTAAGCTCAAATGGCAGGATCACCAGGGATTATTTTAATAAAATTTGCAGAATTAAAAATGATTAATTTAACTTTTAAAATTACAGCAGTACAAAACTTGACAGAGCCTCAAACCCTTCCCTATCGGAGACTATGCTTTCTGTCATCTGTGATCTGTTGTTGGGTTGTATCCAGTAAGCTGCTCCCCAGTTTATCTGCAGGCAAATAGTCGGAGGCTGAAGTCACTTTTTATGGGGGATTGTCTGCAGCTCCTCAATAAGCTGTCTTTAGACAATGTTTCCCTGGCACACACACACACCCGGGACGTGCTTCCAGCCTGGCACCAGGGCAAACTATTTTCATCGCGGCTTTCTGTGTGCTGCCAGTTTGAGGTCAGTGGCAGGTGCTAATCTCCACAGGAAGCGGACGGATGAATAGCTTGGAACAAAATGGCGTGCTTATTGCCTGCAACAGGACAGAACATTCTCTCCTCATTTATACCAGGCCATTACTAGTGCACTTCAGCTGTGACAAGTCACATGAGCTGACTAATGCCCCGCACACACGATCCGAAAATCGGACAGATCATCCGACTTTTTTTCTCTTGCTACAAATTGAATAGGTTACTAAAGTTACGAAAATTCTCGTACAACAGAATAAAAATTTGAACGTGAAGTGATGTGTTTTAGCGTATTTGTATTGTATTTTCCGACGACAACTGTACTGATTAAACGAAACTTGTACTATCTGGTATCTGGTACAAGAAAAATGTTTGTATTGCTACATAGTAGGCGAGGTTGAAAAAAGACAAAGTCCATCAAGTCCAACCTATGTGTGTGATTATATGTCAGTATTACACTGTGTATCCCTGTATGTTGCGGTCATTCAGGTGCTTATCTAAGGAAATTCCACATCCTTGCCGCTCTTACAGTAAAGAACCCTCTACGTAGTTTAAGGTTAAACCTCTTTTCTTTTATTTTTAATGAGTGGCCACGAGTCTTGTTAAACTCTCTTCTGCGAAAAAGTTTTATCCCAATTGTGGGGTCACCAGTACGGTATTTGTATATTGAAACCATATCCCCTCTCAAGCGTCTCTTTTACAGAGCGAATAAGTTCAGTGCTCGCAACCTTTCCTCATAACTAAGATCCTCCAGACCCTTTATTAGCTTTGTTGCCCTTTTTTGTACTCGCTCCATTTCCAGTACATCCTTCCTGAAGACTGGTGCCCGGAACTGGACAGCATACTCTAGGTGCGGCTGGACCAGAGTCTTGTAGAGTGGGAGAATTATTGTTTTATCTCTGGAGTTGATCCCCTTTTTAATGCATGTCAATATTCTGTTTGCTTTGTTAACAGCAGCTTGGCATTGCGTGCCATTGCTGAGCCTATCATCTACTAGGACCCCCAGGTCCTTTTCCATCCTAGATACCCCGAGAGGTTCTCCCCCCAGTGTATAGATTGTATTCATATTTTTGCCATCCAAATGCATTATTTTAAATTTTTCTACATTGAACCTCATTTGCCATTTAGTTGCCCACCCCATTAATTGATTCCGATCTTATTGCAAGGTTTCCACGTCCAGCGGAGAAGTTATTGCCCTGCTTAGCTTAGTATCGTCCGCAAATACAGGGATTGAACTGTTTACCCCATCCTCCAGGTTGTTTATGAACAAATTAAATAGGATTGGTCCCAGCACAGAACCCTGGGGAACCCCACTACCCACCCCTGACCATTCAGAGTACTCCCCATTTATCACCACCCTCTGAACTCGCCCTTGTAGCCAGTTTTCAATCCATGTACTCACCCTATGGTCCATGCCAACGGACCTTATTTTGTACAGTAACGTTTATGGGGAACTGTGTCAAATGCTTTTGCAAAATCTAGATATACCACGTCTACGGGCCTTCCTTTATCTAACTGGCAACTCACCTCCTCATAGAAGGTTAGTAGATTGGTTTGGCAAGAACGATTCTTCATGAATCCATACTGATTACTGCTAATAATACCGTACTCATTACAAAAATCTTGTATATAGTCCCTTGTCATCCCCTCCAAGATTTTACATACTATTGATGTTAGGCTAACTCGTCTGTAATTCCCAGGGATGTATTTTGGGCCCTTTTTAAATATTGGTGCTACATTGGCTTTTCTCCAATCAGCTGGTACCATTCCAGTCAGTAAACTGTCAGTAAAAATTAGGAACAATGGTCTGGCAATTACTTTACTGAGTTCCCTAAGTACCCTCAGGTGCAAGCCATCTGGTCCCGGTGATTTATTAATGTTAATTTTCTCAAGTCTAATTTTAATTCTGTCCTCTGTTAGCCATGAGGGTGCTTCCTGTGATGTGTCCTAAAGGATTAACACTGCAGTTTTGGTTACTGAAGCCCCCCGATTCCCTTGTGAAGACTGAGGAGAAGAATAAATTCAATACCCTCACCATCTCTCCATCCTTTGTAACCAGATGTCCTTCCTCATTATGGGACCAATATGGTCTGTCCTCCCTTTTTTACTGTTTACATACTTAAAGAATTTCTTGGGATTCTTTTTGCTCTCCTCAGCTGTGTGTCTTTCATGTACTATCTTAGCCGTCCTTATTGCACCCTTACATTTCTTGTTGCATTCTTTGTAAAGTCTGAATGCTGATGATGATCCCTCAACCTTGTATTTTTTGAAGGCCTTCTCCTTTGCTTTTATATGCATTTTTATATTGGAACTAAGCCATCCAGGACTTTTGTTCGCTCCTTTAAATTTATTACCCAATGGGATGCATTGGCTAATGCCCTTATTTAATATGCTCTTAAAGCAAACCCATCTCTCCTCCGTGTTCTTTGTTCCTAAGATTTTATCCCAATTTATGCCTTCTAGCAAGGTTCGTAGTTTAGGGAAGTTGGCTCTTTTGAAATTCAGTGTCTTTGTATTCCCCTTATGTTTCCTATTTGTGTGATTTATACTGAAGCCAATTGACCTGTACCCAAATTGCCCCGTATTTCAGCATCCGTGATTAGGTCTGCAGTGTTGGTAATCAGTAGATCCAGTAATGCTTTATTTCTAGTTGGTGCGTCTACCATCTGACCCATAAAATTGTACTTGTCCAATCGGATAATATCGGATGAACTGTCGTGATCGGCTATCTAAAGCTGTGTACTAAAGATCAGATTATTGCCTATCTACAGAGGTCTGCATGGCATTTCTCAGGGCGGGTTTCCTGATGGCGACAACAGTGGATAAATGTGTTGAAACGACCATTTGTAGTCTCCATCAGAAGCACATGTGACAACACAGGAGCTCAAGTGCACCTATCTTTTAAAGTGACTCTGTCACTAGGATAGAGAAGCAATAAATGAATAAGACGCACCTTGTAAAAAAAAAAAAAAAAGTGTCATATACTTACCTGTCCAGGGCAAGATCAATCTTCGCTCTCTTGCAGAGATGTGGGCATCACTTTCATCTTACACTCCTGGGAGTGTTGGACTTTTGGTTTAACCTGCCAACTACTATGCCATGACCACCACGTCTTGTAGTGGCTGCTGGAAGGAACCACACCACACAGGAATTCAACACACCTGAAAGTTTCAGATAGCAGCAGTGACCATAAGACCCTGTTAACATGGGTGTACTACAGTGTATACCCTTGTGGGGGCTGTGTTTGGCTGCACAGGAATACACAAGTGATCCATACATCCCCCTGCAGGCATTCCCATTCATGTCAAATTGGATGCAGTGGCTTACGGACACAGCCAGGTATGTGTACAGCCTGAACGCACAGTGCGTTCAGGGCTGTGCACATGCACGGCTGTCAAATTGGGAGCAGTGCCTGTGTTCATGCGGTTGTTGCATCCAAATTGATATCAATAGGACTGTCTGCATGAAAGACCTGTGGATCCCCGTGTATGATGCAGTATGCCTAGCTCTGCAAGACAGCAAAGACTGGATATGCTACAAGCCAGACAAATATGTATTTAGCATCATCTTTTACAAGGGTGTGAGGTTTCAGTGATGATGAGCCCTTGTAGATTGCCAACTCAGGGTTCCCTAGGGCGTGGAGTCTAAGCACCGGCCTTTTGCTTTATCAGGGCCCCTGATGGTCGGCGAGAACCTGCAGCAAGCTGGAACAAGGTCACAGCCCCCAAGTGCGCCCAGCTGAAGATACAGAGACCACTCGCATGTGCAGAGTACAAACGCCAGATAGAATACAATCCAGGAAACAAGCCAAGGTCATGGAGGGTGGCAGGCATGCACAAGCGGTAGACGAAGCCAAAGCCAGTACACGGGAAGTCAGACACTGAGTACACACAATAGTAGGCAGCCAAAAGCTCAGAGAACTAGGAAATTGCTCAGGCAACGCAGGCTGCAACTGAGCATGTGATATATAGGGAAGCAACCTGGGAGGCAAGCCAGGAAGTGATAGGAGGGAAAAGAAATATAAACCCACAAAATAACAGACGATGCCCATAGGTGAGCACAGAAGCCAAACAATAGATGTGAATGGAATCACAGGTCCAGTAGAGCCATTCCAGCGAGAGGGTAAGAATTACGCAGGCAGGAAAACTACAGGCTAAATCATGACAGGTCTTCTTCAGGCAGTATAAATGGACTTTCTATCACAACAGTTGCACATTATAATTACTGCAAAGATATTCTCTTAAATCCATAATTGTTTGGTTAAGCAAACCTAGATGTAAAGGATAGGATGTCACAACACTCCAAGGATGCATTTCCAAGATTTGCTGTAGACACATAATATCACATAGGTCAATATGCCAGCATTTCCTTTATTTACAGGGTCCCCTTCCTCTGGGCATAGAAATACGGGAAGGAGTGCCAGACTAAAACCGGATAACAGAATCTAGGATCTTTTTAATTGTTGGTAAAAAAAAAAAGTGAAGTAGAAACAGTCAAGGTGTTTTGGGGGGAACATCACTCCCCCTTCATCAGGGCTCAACACAGGATAAAACTTGGATATACTCAGAGAAAACAGTGAGTTCAGAGATTTCTATTAGAACTAGTATTTTTACAAGAAGTGGCAACCTGACAGTAGTTGCTGGGTATCCAAGTGTTGAGCCCTGATGATGGGAGAGTGATGATATCCCTGAAATGTGTTAGTTGTTTTCATGTGACTGCTTTTACCAACAATTAAAAAGATCTTGGAGTCTTTCATCTGGTTTTGGTCTGGCAATCCTCTGTGTGTCTACAGTTTGAGCCACTCAAGGTTGAGTTAGGGGTCCATCGAGGGAAGCCTTTCTGTGTGGGCGCTACCTTGCAGAACTATTGAATGTTAACAGAGCTTCTTACAGAAAGTTGTCCTGAAGTTCTTCCTCAGGGCAACTCAGTGAGTCAGTCACCCTGGGGAATGGGACCCTGCTAAACCCCAGAGCGTTAGCATATTGATCTATGCAATATTACAGGGCCTATTTCTAAATAGTTTGCTGGACGAATGTCATAAGCATTCACTCAGTCATAACCCATTTTCCCCATGTTTTGTTTAATAGGCTTATATTCTATGATCTAGCCCATATATAGCCCATGGGTTGTCCCGATACCACTTTTTTTTAAGACCGAGTACAAGTACCAATACTTTTTTTTCAAGTACTCGCCGATACTGATTACCAATACTTTTTTTTTATGTTATGTGACAGTTTTCAAAGCACAATACAGATTAGATTTTACTGATATGCAGCACTGATAGGTTGCACTGATTAAGCAGCACTGATGGAATTAAGTGGCATTGATATGCAGCACTGATGAGCACTGACTGATGAGCACTGACTGATGGGCACTGACTGGTGGGCACTGATGGCTGGCACTGATAGGTGGCACTTATGGGCAGAGGAAAGGCTGCCTGCCAAGAGCCCAACTTGGTACTCCTTGCACTCGGCAGCATTAAAGCAGCAGTGGCCATCTTGTTACACCCAGTCCAAACTATATGGGCTGGGTGTAACAAGTTGTCCACTGTTGGCTTACTGCGGCAGAGTGCAGGGTGTACCAAGATGGGCATTGGGATGTCATCACTTCGGTTGTTCCGCCTGCTGACTTCTTGTTGGAACGGGTCGGCTCATCTGAAACACTGCATCTCCCAGGTATTGGATCAGGCATCAGAAGCATTTGAGCGAGTACAAGTACTCGCGCAAATGCTTGGTATTGGTACCGATACTAGTATTGGTATAGGGACAACCCTAGTTAGCCTCATCTGGTGGCCATGATGCAGTATTTTCCTGAATTACCTCAATTGGGAAAATGCCACATTATCCACTAGATCAGTGGTTCTCAACCTGGGGGTCGAATGACGATTTGCCAGGGGTCACCGAATCCTGGGCTGTTCCTGAAGCCCGCACCACTCTCCCAGCCTTTTCGCGGCCGCCCAGCAGGGCTGTCCCTGGAGCCTGTGGTCGCTGAGCTGGGCTGTTCCTGGAGGCCGGCCACTAAGCCTCTACGCAGCCGCCCATTCAGTTCACGGCATGGCTGGGGGGCAGAGACTAGAGGCCAGCTGACTGGTGAGGAATGTGAAGTGGGAGAGGCTGAAGGAGACCCTATCTCCTGATGCACGCATTGGTGTCACTGCTACGAGACACCAAAGAGTCCAGCAGCACTGCCACTGATCCCCCCCCCCCCCCCAGTACCGCCACTCATCCCACCCCCCCACCCCCCACCAAGGAGTAAGAGAAGCAATAAAAATAGAGAATACATGGAAGGGAGAGGAACCGAGGGGGGGGGGGACAAAGAAAAAGGGAGAGAAAGAATAAGAGAAAGAACAAGAAAGACGGCTAGAGAGAGGGATGGGAGAAAAAAACAAGAAATTAGGATAGAGAGAGAGAAAAGGGAAAGAAAGGAGAACAAAGAGAGAGTGGTACATCCTAAAATGTACCATAAGGGGTTTAATACTGTACGAGTGGAAATGGACTCAGGGAACGCTAAATGTCCGTGGGTTAGGGGCACAAATTACTTGTATTGCCTTGGGTGCTGACACCCCCCCCTACGAAAATAATTTTACTGTTAGGGGTCCCCACAACTTGGGACATTTTATCAAGGGGTCACGACACTAAGTAGGTTGAGAAACACTGCACTGGATGGAGCTAACCATCATAGGAAATAGACATATTGGACAAAATACGGGTTAAATTCATTACAACTGGGCAAATGCATGTGACATTTAACCAGCAAATTGTTACACACTCACTGGCCACTTTATCAGGTACACCTTGCTAGTAACGGGTTGGACCCCCTTTTGCCTTCAGAACTGCCCTCATTTTTCATGGCATAGATTCGACAAGGTGTTGGAAACATTCCTCAGAGATTTTGGTCCATATTGACATGATAGCATCACGCAGTTGCTGCAGATTTGTCGGCTGCACATCCATGATGCGAATCTCCTGTCCTACCACATCCCAAAGGAGCTCTATTGGATTGAGATCTGGTGACTGTGGAGGCCATTGGAGTACAGTGACCTCATTGTCATTTTCAAGAAACCAGTGGTGAGATGATTGGAGCTTTGTGACATGGTGCATTATCCTGCTGGAAGGAGCCATCAGAAGATGGGAACACCGTAGTCATAAAGGGATGGACATGGTCAGCAACAATAGTCAGGTAGGCCATGGTGTTTAAACGATGCTCATTTGGTACTAAGGGGCCCAAAGTGTGCCAAGAAAATATCCCCCACACCATTACACCACCAGCCTGAACCGTTGATACAAGGCAGGATGGATCCATGCTTTCATGTTGTTTACACCAATTCTGACCCCACCATCTGAATGTATCAGCTGAAATCGAGACTCATCAGACCATGCAACGTTTTTCCAATCTTTTATAGTCCAATTTTGGTGAGTCTCTGCAAATTGTGGCCTCAGTTTCCTGTTTTTAGCGGACAGGAGTGGGACCGGTGTGGTCTTCTGCTGCTGTAGCCCACCTGCTTCAAGGTTTGGTGTGTTTTGCATTCAGAGATGGTATTCTGCATACCTTGGTTGTAACGAGTGGTTATTTGAGTTACTGTTGCCTTTCTATCATCTCAAACTAGTCAGCCCATTCTCCTCTGACATTAACGAGGCATTTTCCTCCACACAACTGCCACTCACGGGATATTTTCTCTTTTTCAGGCCATTCTCTGTAAACCCGAGAGATGGTTGTGTGTGAAAATCCCAGTAGATTATTCGTTTTTGAAATACTCAGACCAGCTTGTCTGGCACAACAACCATGCCACGTTCAAAGTCACTTAAATCCCCTTTCTTCACCATTCTGGTGCTCAATTTGAACTTCAGCAAATCGTCTTCACCATTTCTAGATGCCTAATTGCATGGAGTTGCTGCCATGTGATTGGTTGATTAGCAATTTGTGTTACCAAGCAATTGAGCAGGTGTACCTAATGAAGTGGCCGGTGAGTATGCATACCCTATGGGGTTGCTTTACTAAAACTGGAGAGTGCAAAATCTGGTGCAGCTGTGCATGGTATAGTAAATCAACCCCAATGTGTCTACAATGAATCTTGCTGAAGACTTCCTGTCCTTCACTTCTGGTTTTGCATGACACCATCAATTGTGGTCACTACGAGCGCCCTCTGAGTTATATCTGCTCCAGCACTGTCAGGACTATGCAGCTGGCTAGATGGCTAAAACAAACCGGTCAAATATACCAAACCCTTTGGTGGGATTGAAGTGGGGGGATCCTCCATTGGAGGGCCACTTATCTATTTCATAGCAGATATTTATTATCAAGTTCTGTAACTGCAGCCTTCACTTTTACAAGCCCCCCCTCACCCCCCCCGACTCTCAACCCGCCAGCGTTCCCTACTAAATATTCAATTTCCTCCCGCCTGGATACAGTTGCCGGGACCCGCTTATTATCCTCACTTTGCATACAGAGTTGTCGTTGTCTAAAATTTTAAATTGATTAGAGCACATTAATTTTTAAACACGTGTCACCCACCCGTAACCAGGTAGCAGGAGTTGGTAAGGGCTGAGTTGCGGTCTGATCTGGTGCACGGTGAGGGGAATATAGAAAAAAAAGAGAAACACAAAGGCTGCCCTTCATTAGCCCTGATGATTGCTCCTGACAGGCAGAGCGAGCTTGTGATGCCAGGCCGGAGCAGGCCATAACCCGGTGCCACGCACCATTTACCCTCTGTCAGCATCTTCACTGAGCGTCCAGTCTGTGCTGTACACACCAGTCTGTCATACGTCAGCATCAATTACACTCACTCCTCTGTGCCTGCAGAAGCAACTGCTGACGCCTCGCGGTACCCGGCCTTTTTTTTCCCAATCCGCTTACTTAGCAGGCTCGGTGTTGTTCATTAAAAGCAGTTTTGTGACAGTTGCTGCACAGGAGAGTTGTTTTGCTTGTAAAGTGACTCCTCGTTAGTTAGGAAAATGTATTATTTTATTTTTTTCGGTGTGTGTTTGAAACACGAGTGCATCCAGCAAGGTGATTCTTTCTCTCCTCTCCTGACTTTCTGTACCTCCGATTGAAACTGAACTCCACTGAAAGCACCAAAAAATGCAGGCATGTATTCGTTAAAGGGGACCTGTGATCAGAAGTATGATTTCATGTTAACTAATAGCTGAGTGTAAATTGCTACAAAGTTACAGTGTGGCAGGCTGATTTCTGGGGTAGAGGAGACTGAGGAAATGCTTCCTCCTGCCTGCAGCAGACTGATTACATCATCCCAGCCTAGGCAAAGTCACTGACTGGACAGCTTTTTAATGATAAAAGGTAGAGCTTTTCTGGAAAATTATACGGTTGCTGTATATTGTGGTATGTCAATAATTTATTATTGCAATTCGACTTTGAAAATCCATTCAAAAGTATAACTTAAAGCAGGGATCCTTAAACTACGACCCTCTAGTTGTTGCGGAACTACACATCCCATGAGGCATTGTAAAACTCTGACATTCACAGACATGACTAGGCATGATGGGAATTGTAGTTCCTGAACAACTGGAGGGCCATAGTTTGAAGACCCTTGACTTAAAGCGATATTAAAACGACTTCCCGCCCAAGGTACATCATATGACGTCCTTGACTTTGCGGGGGTTATATCTGAATGATGCCTGCAGCTACAGGCATCATTCGGATATTGGCTTTTTCAGCCAGCGATTCCCTACACCATAAGAACGATCATAGTTCCGCCGCTTGATCATTCTTGCGGGCGGCGAGTTGGCAGAAGCACCAGAGGCCGGCGGGAGCGTCCCCTCTCGCCGCCCTCTGGTGCTTCTGCCAACTCACCGCTTCCATCAGTGAGTCAGAGACAGGATCCGCCGGCCCCGGATGGTGATCATAGAGATTTCCAGCGGACCAGATGGTCGCCGGAGTCTCTATGATCTGTCGGAGGCCGGGCGCAATGTTATGACGTCACGCCCGGCCTCTGCATTCAAATAAATGGCGCTGCCTCGGCTGGGAAGCCGAGATCGTTTTATTTTATTTTTTATCTCAGGCTTCCCAGCCTAGAGGTGAGATGTGGGATTTTATTGACCCAATATCTCACTGTAAAGAGGACAGATCATGCCATATTCCTATTACAAGGTATGTTTACATTCCTAGGTATGTTTACATTCCTTGTAATAGGAATAAAAGTGATCATTTTTTTTTTTAAAGTGTCAAACTAAAAAATAAAGTAAAATTAACAATAATAAAAAAAAAAAAAAATTTAAAGCGCCTCTGTCCACATGTGCTCGCACGCAGAAGTGAAAGCATACGTAAGTCTCGCCCACCATGAAAATGGTGTTCAAACCACGCATGTGAGGTATCGCTGCGAACGTTAGAGCAAGAGCAATAATTTAGCCCTAGACCTCCTCTGTAACTCAAAACATGTAACCAGTAAAAAATTTAAAACTTCGCCTATGGGGGTTTTTAAGTACCGTAGTTTGGCGCCGTTCCATAAGCGTGTGCAATATTGAAGCGTGACATGTTAGGTATCTATTTACTCAGCGTAACTTCATCTTTCACATTATGTAAAAAAATTTAGGCTAACTTTAATGTTTTTGGGGTTTTTTTAAAGCATGAAACTGTTTTTTTTTTCCAAAAAAAAACATGTTCGAAAAATTGCTGCGCAAAAACCGTGCGAGATAAAAAGTTGCCACAACCGCCATTGTATTCTCTAGGGTCTTTGCTAAAAAAACATATATAATGTTTGGGGGTTCTATGTAATTTTCTAGCAAAAAAATTATGAATTTTACATGTAGGAGAGAAATGTCAGAATTGGCTTGGATGGGAAGTGGTTAAAGCCTTGTTTTAAAAAAAATAAAATAAAAAACAAACATGTTATACTTACCTGCTCTGTGTAATAGTTTTGCACAGAGCAGCCCAGATCCTCATTATTTTCGGGTCGCTCACCGGCTCTCCTGGCTCCTCCCTTCTGCCGGGTGCCCCCACAACAAGCAGCTTGCTATGGGAGCACACAAGCAGGCGTGCTTCCAACCGTGGCTCGGCTCCATCCCCTCCATTTACTGATTGGCTCACTGGCTGTGATTGACTCCTGCTGCTGCCAAAAGCTACTCGAGAGTGCAAGTCCCCGGAGAGGCAAGGATTTAGTGGAGATGGATTAGAACACCCAGTCAGTTTTTATTGCTGTCTGTGTCCCCATCAGGGAGATTCAACCTCTCTATTTGTCCTGTTTACCATTATCATTGAAAGTGAAATTAAAAGAAAATCCCAAATTTCGGATTTTCCCCAGAAAAGTAATGGAGGGGAAATCTTCCAATGGGAACACTAGTTCTGGTGACCTGTTGTTCCTTAAGAGATTCCCTTAATTTGTAGGGTTTTGTTATCACTTGCTGTTTTGGCTATGGGACAGGAAGTGAACGTAAATCTCCCCAAAGGGACACAGATGACAAAAATAGACCTTTAAAGGGGTTATAATTCTCCCTTATTGATCCATAATTAAAAAAAAAAAATGTTTTGCCTATAGGTCTACTTTAATGCCCACACACCACACATATGCGTTACTGTGCAGTCATTGTTTCTGCGATGAGAGTGCACTCACTGCATTTTTCCAGCACAGAGACTGAGCTATTAAAGGCAGTTCTCAGGCTACCTTTGAAAAAATCCATTGTGGACGCAACACGTCAGGGAGGCGAGACTATGGTGACGTCATCGCACTGGAGGGACACACGGGGATTGTGTCTGGTGGCATGCAAGTTATCTGACTGCTGGGGATACTGAGATAAGCCTTTCTAAAGTGTAATACTGTGAATGCATTTTAACACTTTATTTTACAACAAATGAATGGTACATAGTATATGGCTCTCCTGTCTTCATGAGTTTACTCCTGGATGGTGGAAATGGCCATAGATAGGATGGTGAGAGGATCTCAGGAGCTGAATTGCACCATGAACAATATCTTCACAGGAGGAATAAGAAGATAATAGTCAAGGTCCATCAAAATAGGCGAGGATCCACCTGAAAGGGGCACAGAGACTGTGGAGCAGGGATCACTTTGGAAGTTGATTGTTTTACACATTTTGTTTTCAGCTGTGGCTCTGCATGTGTATGCACAAAGAGATTGTGAAGCACAAGGTTTTTTTTCGGATTGGACTACATATGGACACATTTATATTGCACATTTAATGAATTGACACTATAGCACTTTATTCAATGTTATAAATAATATTTGGCCTGTTATATTAATTGTTCTTAAAGAGAAGCATATGATTGCACATTGATGGAATTGCACAGGGTCACTTTATTTGACATGAAATGTATTGAAGTTTGTCATATAAGTTATTTAAATTTTTTGTAAAGAAGCGCTACACTGGTTTTGTTTTGTTTTTTGTTTTTTTTTAGTTCTCAGTCTCCTCTAATGATCAGTAGCTAGCGGGACCAGCTCATGATCATGTGACCACTGTAACAGCCAATCACAAAGGTCACATGATCACCAATCCTTTCTGCCCCCCAGGCGTTCAGAAAGTTTTAAAGGGATGCCAGGGATGGGTGAGAAAGGTTTAATCATGCAGTATAGGAAACAAGAAAAGTATTCATAGACCCTGGATTATAGGCTCTTACTTTCAGATGATTGGACACAGGCAAAGTTTTTAAGGATACGCCCCCTGGGCGCGTCCTCTATAACCCTACCCTAATCTGAGTCCTCTGTTTTTTGCTAGCATCCTAGGGTGATGGACCTCTTCTCCCTTGTGGCTAAATCTCTCTTAGCTTAAAGTGGATGTAAACCCTCACATATACCCAGTGAAATGAACAGCTTCAGATGATACACAGGGTTGAAAAAAACTCCCTACATAAGTTTTACATGTATATCTGCTGTCTTCAGTTTTACATAATGTTTAGAAAATAAGATTTTCTCTTCCTGTTTAAAACTGCAGTGAAGCCTGGGCATACAGCCGAGACAGCTGATTGGAGAAAATGCACACACCCCCTCTCCTCATAGGTAGAGACTTTCAGAGCTGATTGTTGAATAGTTCAGGGCTCTGCTAATCTATTTATAGCATCCTCCCCAACACAAAACTCCGGCTGCTTTTATCATATGTGACGGAGAATTTGTCAGGAGTTATCAGGCTGATAACAGAAGAACGGGGCAGGAGACAGCTAAGAGACATAGTGCTTTGAAAAGAGATACCAGTACACTGCAGATATACGTGCCCAGCTCAAATTTCATGAATTGGGTTTACATCCACTTTAATTTTGACTTTGTCAGTCCCCTGTACAGTGGAACTCAGACTGGGAGGAGGAGGGGGTAGCACTAGAAGAGGATCAGAGCGATCACGTTTAGTCAAAGCGGCCATGTGCCAGCACTGACCAATCAGAATCGGTCTGATCCATTGATCCATTCTGGAAGACTGCGTTTTTTTTAATCCATACACTGGCAGCATGGGCAGTAAAAGCTAATCATCCAGGGAGGTAAATGCAATTGGGACCTTTTGATGATTTTATGAACAGGTGAACTTGCACTTTAAGGACATTCTGACAGAAAGAGGGAGCAGACTTACTGATTGAGAGGTGAGCTCATCAGTGTGTTCCTCCTGTTTGTGGGGAGGAGACCTGTAAGTAAAAGTGCAACTGCAGCAGAAAAAATATTAAGGCCCCTTCCTTGCCAGGCAAGGCTAACATTAGGACTGGATGGACAGAAGTATTTTTAGTAGGTAAAATAGCCTTTGTATTTGTATTTCAGCCAGGTATTCGGCTTTTTATATATTTATTCCAATATATATATATATATATATATATATATATATATATATATAATCTGTATACTCTATGCATTTGGAAAATATTCACAGTTCTTGACTTTTTTCATGTTTTTTTTAAGTTACAGCCTTATTCCATAATGGATTACATTCATTTATTTTAAACAATACCCCATAATGTGAAATAAATTGTTTTGAAATCTTTGCAAATTTATTACAAATAAAAAATTTTAAAAATCCCATGTACATAAGTATTCGCAGCCTTTGCCATGACACTCAGAATTGAGGTCAGGTGCATCCTGTTTCCACTGATCATCCTTGAGATGTTTCTACAACTTGATTGGAGTCCACCTGTGATAAATTTAGTTGATTGGACATGATTTGGAAAGGCACACACCTATCTATATAAGGTCCCACAGTGCAAGGCAGAGCACAAACCAAGCCATAAAGTCCAAGGAATTGTCTGTAGACCTCCGAGACAGGATTGTGTTGATACTTGTAAAACATATATACATAAAAACCAGCGCTCGCAATTAGTGAGTGATAGAATATTAATCGGACTAGCCTGTTGCAGCAGCAGAAACAAAAAGTGCTAGACTTTGAGTAATATATATAACCAAAAAACTGCGCTGGCAACAAAAAATTATATGGTAAAAATGAGAACGTGTCAAACCAAATGAGAACCCAAATGCATAAAAAAAATGTGGGAACAAAATAAATAAAATGTTGATATCAAAGATAAATGAGGTAGGATATATACCTAACACACCACACTATGCATATAATGAAACATGCACAAAAGCGTTAAAAAACATAACTCATGATAGCATGTATAAAGTGTACATAACATACATGTGCAACAGTGAAGTGATATGGGTAGACCTATCACTGCCCCAAAACCAAAAAATTAGATAAGGGTGTGAGCATATATAAAGTGTACATAATATACATGTGCAACAGTGAAGTGATAAGGGTAAACCTATCACTGCCCCCAAAAACGAAAAAATTGGATATGGGTGTGAGTGCTCACCTATTTTAACAAACACCAATATAAATGACACTGATGGGATCTTCTGAAAAGATGCTGCATGAATTAATAAAAAAGTCACCAATAACAAAGGTTACAAACTAGAGGTGTTAGGTTGGATGGCAAACTTCCATAGCGGAAACAGTAAACAGACTCCCAGCCAACCTCTCCGTATAGTATGCAGAGCAAGCGGTGAACTGATGCTGGAAAAACCCGGAAGGAGCCTTTGGAGGACCTCAGAAGCTCGCGTTCCACACAGAAGGAAAGAAAAGAAAAGGTATATGGTGTAAAACCTTAGGGTACCAAGGGTCACCTGCGCATATTATGCGCTACTCACGGGCCCGCGATGTAAAGCAGGCAATCAGATGCTAGGTTGGTTCGCCGCTGGCCAGCGTGCGTTCCACCCGTTCCAGGAAGTGATGTCACTGGTTACTGGTTCCTAGTTTAGCGTAGGCAGGATGTTGCGTCGACGCGTTTCGCCCCTCCCCCAGGGCGTCATCAAAGACTGGGATTGTGTTGAGGCACAGATCTGGGGAAGGGTACAGAAAAATGTCTGCAGCATTGAAGGTCCCAATGAGCACAGTGGCCTCCATCATCTGTAAATGGAAGAAGTTTGGAACCATCAGTACTCTTCCTAGAGTCAGCCTACCAGCCAAACTGAGCAATCGGGGGAGAAGGACCTTAGTCAGGGAGGTGACCAAGAACCCAATGGTCACTCTGACAGAGCTACAGCGTTTCTCTGTGGAGAGAGGAGAACCTTCTAGAAGAACAACCATCTCTGCAGCACTCCACCAATCAGTCCTGCGTGGTAGAGTGGCCAGACGGAAGCCACTCCTCAGTAGAAGCCACATGACAGCCCACTGGAGTTTGCCAAAAGGCACCCGAAGGACTCTCAGACCATGAGAAACTAAATTTTCTGGTCTGATGAAACAAAGATTGAACTCTTTGGCCTAAATGGCAAGCGTCATGTCTGGAGGAAACCAGGCACCCCTCATCACCTGGCCAATTCCATCCCCAAGCATAGTGGTGGCAGCATCATGCTGTGGGGATGTTTTTCAGCGGCAGGAACTGGGAGACTAGTCAGGATCGAGGGAAAGATGAACGCAGCAATGTACAAGACAACCTGATAAAAACCTGCTCCTGCGCACTCTGGACCTTGTACTGTTGGAAGATGAACCTTTGCCTCAGTCTAACGACTCTAAGCACACATCCAAGATAACAAAGAAGTGGCTTTGGGACAAATCTGTGAATGTCCATGAGTGTCCCAGCCAGAGCCCAGACTTGAACCCAATTGAACATCTCTGGAGAGATCTGAAAATGGCTGTGCACCAACGCTCCCCATCCAACCTGATAAAGCTTGAGATGCCCTGCAAAGAAGAATGGGAAAAACTACCCAAAAATAAGTGTGCCAAGCTAGTAGCATCATACTCAGAAAGACTTGAGGCTGTAATTGGTGCCAAATGAGCTTCAACAAAATATTGAGCAAAGACTGTGAATACTTATGTACATGGGATTTTTTTCATTTTTTAATTTGAATAAATTTGCTAAAATTTCAAACAAACTTCTTTCACACTGTCATTATGGGGTATTGTTTGTAGAATTTTGAGGAAAATAATGAATTTAACCCATTTTGGAATAAGACTGTACCATAAGAAAATGTGGAAAAAGTGAAGCGCTGTGAATGCTTTCCAGATGCAATATATATATATATGTATAATTTATTTAAAAAAAAAATCTTTTTAACAGTATGTCTGTTCTGGTGCTTTCATATTGTTTGAATACAGAATGACACAAGTATGAAGACATATAGAAAATTAATTATTTTCTTACATAACGAACACAGTTAATGTGGATTTTCATCCTTCTGGTATCCTGAGAGAACAGTAACTAATGAATTCAGTCTCTATAATTGAACCCAGTGCATATCCCGGAGTTTCTATTCTCGGGTCTGTCTTTGTCCCCGCAGATACTGTGACAATTTGTCTAACAAAAGAGCCGCGGTTCCAGCAAGCGCTAACAGGGAGGAAAGCCGCAATTAAACACACATAAGGGACTTGTCGCAGCGTACGGACCATCGGAAAATCCGCCGTTACGTTTTACTAATGAGGCGATCCTTTAGAGAGCTGGGAAAGCAGCCTCATCCCACGGGACGCTCACTATCGGCGATAACAGTTATCAGCTAACGTTTTATCCGCCGGAGTGGGTTAAGTCCGCTCATCCCGCTCCCGTTCTTCCCACTACAACAGATGGTGGCGGATCAGAATGTTTCTCAATTCTGCCTCATCTAAGCGTGCCGCTGAACATTTCTGTAACTACAGAAAAAAAAAAATCAAGCGTGCAGCAGATGTGTGCGCGTTGGTTTCGCCAAATCCCCAGAGGATGCCGTGGTGTTCAATAAAGTCTCCTTGGGTTTAAGGGGAAAGTATTCATATCTTGTTTTAGGGCTCATTGACACCAGGTTAAGGTGCTGGCGTGTGTCATGCATGTGCACTGCTTTTTCACTTTTTTTTTTTGAACGTGTCACCACCCAGGTAACACATATGTGCGTTGGAAAAGGGTGGCCGTTAACGCACACACACCGCACATATGCGTCACTGGGTGGCCAGTGCTTCTGTGCTAAAGGCACGCTCATTGCGCGCTCCCAGCAAACAGACCAAGCTGTCTAAGACACCAGTCGGCACCCACTAACAATCAGTAGCCAATAGGGCCAGCTCCTGATCTTGTGACTACTGTGACAGGAAATCAACAGCGGTCACATGATCGCTGATCCTTCTTCCCCTGGGCATTCAGAACTTTTTAAGAGAACACTGACAGGCAGGAAGAAGTTAAACTACTATTTACTGTATTTATTGGCGTATAACACTCACTTTTTCACCATGAAAATTGGGTGCAAATAGTGCGTGCGTGTTATACGCCAATACTTCAATTTTAACTGCCTAGGGGGGACAGGGAGAGGGGCGGGACGAGCGCCGTCAGATTACATACAGTGAGAATCTCCTGTTTACTTGATGACCTCTGGAATAGGAAGTCCCGTCTCCTGGGCCACCATTGGACCACCGGTGCAGGGTGCTGTATATATCTTTCTGAAAACATCACCGCACCCTGCCTCAGCACTCCTCTACACTATATATACTCCTCTACACAATATATACAGTGGATATAAAAAGTCTACACACCCCTGTTAAAATGTCAGGTTTCTGTGATGTAAAAAAATGAGACAAAGATAAATCATTTGAGAACTTTTTCCACCTTTAATGTAACCTATAAACTGTACAACTCAGTTGAACAACAAACTGAAATCATTTAGGTAGGGGGGGAAGTAAAAATAAAAAACTAAAATAATATGGTTGTATAAGTGTGCACACCCTTTTACTAATACTTTGTTGAAGCACCTTTTGATTTTATTACAGCACTCAGTCTTTTTGGGTATGAGTCTATCAGCATGGCACATCTTGACTTGGCAATATTTGCCCGTCTCCTTTGCAAAAACACTCCAAATCTGTCAGATTGTGAGGCCATCTCCTGTGCACAGCCCTCTTCAGATCATCCCACAGATTTTCAATGGTATTCAGGTCTGGGCTCTGGCTGGGCAATACCAAAACTTTAATCTTTTTCTGGTGAAGCCATTCCGTTGTTCAGCCTTCAATATCGACTGGTATTTGGAACTGCTCATAATATATATATATATAATGCAGGAAACCATGGGATGCCCCTTTGAAATCCCCGTATATAAGAAAAGAAGTTCAGACAGGGTTACAGTATGCATGGAGAAAATTTTAACTGTACAGTGCCTTGAAAAAGTATTCATACCCCTTGACATTCTCCATATTTTGTTATGTTACAACCAAAAAAGTAAACATATTTTGTGGATTTTATATGATAGACCAACACAAAGTGGCACATAATTGTGAAGTGGAAGGAAAATGATAAATGATTGTTAAAATCTTTTACAAATAAATATGTGAAAAGTGTGGCGTGCATTTGTATTCAGCCCCCTTTACTCTGATACCCCTAACTAAAATCTAGTGGAACTAATTGCCTTCAGAAGTCATCTAATTAGTAAATAGAGTCCACTTGTGTGTAATTTAATCTCAGTATAAATACGGCTATTCTGTGAAGCCCTAAGAGGTTTGTTAGTGAACCTTGGTGAACAAACAGCATCATGAAGGCCAAACACCAGACTGGTCAGGTTTCCCCGCATCCAATATGCATGGTAGGAGATTGTGACCGGCTCTCCATGGAGCCGGTTCACATATGTCTACTGCGGCTCCGGTGCAAATTTGCACAGTAGCCCTGTGCATCTTTTGGTCCGTTTCAGGTACAAATTTAGCCCAAAAATTCAGGCTGAAATGGTGAACGGGGACGAAACCGGACCCCTGCTCTGAGCCGCATGCGGCAATAGTGTGAACTCAGCCTAAAGCAGGGTTAGATTATAAAAAAATATCCCAAGCTTTGAACATCTCACGGAGCACTGTTCAATCCATCATCTGAAAATGGAAAGAGTATGGCACAACTGCAAACCTACCAAGACATGGCCGTCCACCTAAACTGACAGGCCGGGCAAGGAGAACATTAATCAGAGAAGCAGCCAAGAGGCCCATGGTAACTCTGGAGGAGCTGTAGAGATCCACAGCTCAGGTGGGAGAATCTGTCCACAGGACAACTATTAGTCGTGCTCTCCACAAATATAACCTTTATGGAAGAGGGGCAAGAGGAAAGCCATAAGAAGTCCCGTTTTCAGTTTGCGAGAAGCCATGTGGAGGACACAGCAAACATGTGGAAGAAGGTGCTCTGGTCAGATGAGACCAAAACTGAACTTTTTGTCCTAAAAGCAAAACGCTATGTGTGGCGGAAAACTAAAACTTTTCTTCAGCAGGGACAGGGAAGCTGGTCAGAGTTGATGGGAAGATGGATGGAGCCATATACAGGGCAATCTTAGAAGAAAACCTTTTAGAGTCTGCAAAAGACTTGAGACTGGGGCGGAGGTTCATTTTCCAGCAGGACAACGACCCTAAACATACAGCCAGAGCTACAATGGAATGGTTTAGATGAAAGCATATTCATGTGTTAGAATGGCCCAGTCAAAGTCCAGACCTAAATCCAATTGAGAATCTGTGGCAAGACTTGAAAATTGCTGTTCACGGAAGCTCTCCATCCAATCTGATAGAGCTTGAGCTATTTTGGAAAGAGGAATGGGCAAAATGTCACTCTCTAGATGTGCAAAGCTGGTAGAGATATACCCAAAAAAGACTTGAAGCTGTAATTGCAGTGAAAGGTGGTTCTACAAAGTATTGACTCCGGGGGGCTGAATACAAATGCACACCACACTTTTCACATAATTATTTGAATTATTATTATTACATTTTGAAAACCATTTATGATTTCCCTTCCACGTCACAACTATGTGCCACTTTGTGTTGGTCTATCACATAAAATCCCAATAAAATACATTTATGTTTTTGGTTGTAACATGACAAAATGTAAACAATTTCAACAGGTAGGAATACGTTTTCAAGGCACTGTATGCATGTAACAATGACCTTGACTTTCTTTTATTTGCTCCCTTTTAGCCTGTCAATAGAAAAGTATGGCCAGAGCTTTTTTGACCACTCTTCTTGGTCACAGGAGTGCGCTTACTGCTCTATAGCCTGCTGTCGGCTAATGTCACAAAGCCAGGCCAGGCTCTGGAAGCATCCGGACAGTAATGTCGGGATCAACCCAGACACGTAAAGCACTGAGAGCCTGAGCCAGCCGTTTCCATCCCCTCTGCAGCCCCGAGCTCCAGTGAGCACTGGAGGGGCAGAGCACAGTGCGGTGTGACAATCGCCACTCTCTGCTCAGTGGAGGAGGAGGTGAGTATGTATGTTTTTTTTTTTTTTTTTTTTTTATAGAATCCCACACATTCTCCTTTAAAATATACTATTAAAAGTGTTTTGTTATATCTGTTCAATAAATGCAAAAAAATACCTGTTGATTCTGCCAGAAATCATGTGATCTGATAACTTCATGTGATCTCTGCCTGTACTGCACTCTTATCACTTACATTGTTCCTAGCTATATCTGAGGACTACAGGACACTCTCTCATGTTATGGCGATGAGGAGAGAGGGATGTTTACTAATGCAATTCTGTTCTAGGGTGACAACACTCCTTCTCTATATACACTACTGTGAGTGAGAGTGGTCACCCTAGGGAATGAAGTGTGTTATTCGCAGGGTCATTAGATGTATTGCTAGAGAGTTTTTTTTTCTTGGGAGAGTGCATGTGATCAGCACAGGACCAATCAGCAGCAAGGTCAGCAGCCTCATAGGACAGTCAGAGGAGAATGAAAACTCCTCCTACAAGCTTTAACTAGACGCTGATAGAAATCACAAGACTGCTATATACGGCTGATGAGCAAAAGGTTTTTAGCAGTTTATATTTACTAAAACTTTTGCATTTCCATGCTCTGTGTACTGTGGGAGACCAGATTTAGTGAATGCAGGGTCTTGGGTTTATTAACACTTTAAATAGAAAAAAAACCTAATAAAAGATAACAAATTCAGCCACCACATCTATAGACTAGTAAGTTAATTTTTGTTCATGGGTTAGATACACTTTAACCTCCCTGGCGGTATGATTACTTCAGATTTTAGGTGCTGAAAGCGGTACAATTATTTTGCACAGAAATTTGGCGGTTTATATTATAGGCCTGTGATTCTTAGGAATAACTCACTTAAATCTGTCCAAACAAGAGTCTAGTAGACATCCCGGGTATGTTAAAGTTTGAAAAATGAAATAAATTATAATATAATAAATAACTATAAATAATTATACCAAATAATAATATAATAATAATAAAAATGATTCAATAATGTAATCAAATCAAAAACACTGAAATTTGCTCAGTTGCAGAATTGTCGCTTTCGTTACTTTTATGCCACGTACACACGGTCGGACTTTTCGTCTACAAAAGTCCGACAGACTTTAGGCGGACTTGCGGCAGACTTTCTAGCGAACGGACTTGCCTACATACGATCACACAAAAGTCCGACGGATTTGTACGTGATGACGTACACCGGACTAAAATAAGGAAGTTGATAGCCAGTAGCCAATAGCTGCCCTAGCGTGGGTTTTTGTCCGTCGGACTAGCATACAGACGAGCGGATTTCTGGGTCCGACGTAGTTACGACGTAAAGATTTGAAGCATGTTTCAAATCTAAAGTCCGTCAGATTTGCGGCTGGAAAAGTCCGGGGAAGCCCACACACGATCGGATTGTCAGCCGTATTTTGTCCGTCGGCGTCCGTCGGACTTTTGTAGACGAAAAGTCCGACCGTGTGTACGCGGCATTAGTGTTTGATGACAAATTTCCCCACAAATCACTATCGCTCAATTCTGCGAGTGATTCTAATTTATTATCGCTATTTTCTAGCTGGTCTAAAGCCACTTTTGATGTAAAGGGACAGTTTCGTTGCTATGGACAATCTCCAGTTTCCAGGCAGAAAGAACAGTTTTTATAATATAAAACTGCATGCAGGACACTGGGCAGACCACTAGGGACAAAGGGGATGTGTAATTATTTGATACAGTACCTGTAATCTATAAGATTACAGTATACTGTATCTGTACTGTGTGTTTCACTTTTTGAATTTGCCGCCGAACTCCGTCC
Source organism: Aquarana catesbeiana (assembly GCF_042186555.1). Lineage (NCBI taxonomy): Eukaryota > Metazoa > Chordata > Amphibia > Anura > Ranidae > Aquarana > Aquarana catesbeiana. The sequence continues at coordinate 56,485,344 of NC_133331.1, read as the reverse complement.
CTGTGCGTCGCAACGCTCGCAGGGAAGGAGCTCGGCACTGTGAATCGAGCGAGACACGGCGGCTCGCCGTTCACAGCGGGGAGGCATCGCAGGATCCAGGGGACAAGGTAAGTATCCTCTACATGGATCCTGCGATGCGATCCCGAGTCTGGCTCAGGGATACCGCTTTTGGTATTGAAAATCCACCCCGAGCCAGACTCGGCAATACCGCCAGGGGGGTTAAGGGCTGTTCACACCAGATGTTGTCCAGTGAGTTTTTATTCTGCATCAGAAATGCACGGACAGTGTTTAACGTGGATTTCAGTGGCCCTAGTTCACAATGTAATGCAGTCAGCAATAGTAGAACATGTTGCACTTTTCTGTATGGAACGTGGCGAAACGCACATGTTCTCAACAGAGATGAAGAAAAAAAAAGAGTGGGGAAAAAAACGCAAATCACAGGTGGGCCTGAGTAGCAACCAGACCCTCCCTATACATCAACATTTCAGTCCTGGTCCCCCGGGACACAGCTAACCCTGCCCACAGTCTACTTCAGGCCTGCCCAGTGACGTCACCCAAACACCACCTCTAATAATTCAAGGACCACCTACTCGTGGCTCCAGCCGCCATCATAGATAACTTATTGCGTTACTGTGCGCGTGCAGTAAAATAAAGGTGACACTGTGATCCCGGGACACGGCCCGCGACACAGCATATTCAGGACTGGAGTCCAAGATGTGGAACTGTTCTGGCAAATCAGAGACAATTGGCATCTTTGCCTGTACAAATTATGCATTTGCTTTTGGTTCTTTACCGAAAAAATGAAATAGGATTGACAGATGTGTATGAAGTTAATAAGAATGTGATAATATTCAGGGCTCTTCAAACCCCAGGCAGCAGGTCGTCAAGGTGACTAGATGTTTCATCCTGTTGCCCGAATCCCCCCCCCCCCCCCACTATGTATTCTGCTTGCCCATCTGTGGGCCCCAGGACCGGCATAGCAGGTGCTGCTGGATGGAGGAGAGTGGTTAACACCTCTGCACTCCTCCCCTTCTAGTTGTTGACCCGGGAGTGATGTGTAATTTCGCTTCCGGGTCTCAGTTGACAGTTTCTGCAGCCATCAAGGCTGGGAAAGAATGTAATGCAGTGCGAGAGCGATGTGCATTGCATTACATTCAGTGGAGCTCAGGGGAGACATGCAGGGTCTTTTAGACCCAAAACAAAATCATCACGCAAGCACAGGGAGAACATGCAAACTCCAGGCAGGTAGTGTTGTAGTTTGGTAATGAACTGGCGACCCCAGTGCTGCTAGAAAGATACACTATATTACCAAAAGTATTGGGACACCTGCCTTTACACGCACATGAACTTTAATGGCATCCCAGTCTTCGTCCGTAGGGTTCAATATTGAGTTGGCCCACCTTTTGTAGCTATAACAGCTTCAACTCTTCTGGGAAGGCTGTCCACAAGGTTTAGGAGAGTGTCTATGGGAATGTTTGACCATTCTTCCAGAAGCACATTCGTGGGATCAGGCACCGATGTTGGATGCGAAGGCCTGGCTCATAGTCTTCGCTGTAATTCATCCCAAAGGTATTCTATCAGGTTGAGGTCAGGACTTTGTGCAAGCCAGTCAAGTTCCTCCACCCCAAACTCGCTCATCCATGTCTTTATGGACCTTGCTTTGTGCACTGGTGTGCAGTCATGTTGGAACAGGAAGGGGCCATCCCCAAACCGTTCCCACAAAGTTGGGAGCATGAAATTGTCCAAAATGTCTTGGTATGCTGATGCCTTAAGACTTCCCTTCATTGGAACTAAGGGGCCAAGCCCAACCCCTGAAAAACAACCCCAAATCATAATCCCCCTTCACCAAATTGTTTTGACCAGTGCACAAAGCAAAGTCCATAAAGTCATGGATGAGCAAGTTTGGGGTGGAGGAACTTGACTGGCCTGCATAGAGTCCTGAGCACAACCCGATAAAAAACACCTTAAAATTAGAGCGGAGCTTGTGAGCCAGGCCTTTTTGTCCACATCAGTCCCTGACCTCCCAAATGCGCTTCTGGAAGAATGGTCAAACATTCCCATAGACACACTCCTAAACCTTGTGGACAGCCTTCCCAGAAGAGTTGAAGCTGTTAGAGCTGCAAAGGGTGGGCCAACTCAATATTGAACCCTATGGACTAAGACTAGGATGTCATTAAAGTGAAGGGCCACCCTGAAAAAAAAAAATTCACCAAAAATTCTTTAAAAAATTAAAAAAAAACATTTGAAAAAAAAAAAAATTTTAAACTTACCTAAACCCTTGTTGCTAGGCAGTCTTCCTAATCTGCCTCTTCCTTTTTCGCGGCATGTTCTTCTCCTCGGTGAGTGGCCCCGTTGTCTTCTGGGAACTGTGTGTGTTCCCAGAAGACAACGGGGCCATTCACAGAGTGCCGCGCCGCTCGCGCGTGCGCAGTAGGAAACTGGCAGTGAAGCCGCAAGGCTCCACTGCCTGTTTCCCTTACCTAGGATGGCGGAGCCGAGGGACGGGTCGGCCTCAGGCGGCCGACATCGCGGGCACCCAGGACAGGTAAGTACTTATTTAAAGTCAGCAGCTACAGTGTTTGTAGCTGCTGACTTTTATTTATTTCTTTTTTTTTAATGCTGGAATCCTGCTTTAAAGTTCATGTGCGTGTAAAGGCAGGCATCCCAATACTTTTGGTAATATAGTGTATGTGTGGTCAAGCAGTATTTGTAAAGTCTCTATTTAGCACGTCCGATAATTACAATGTTTGGACAAACCTAATAAACCGTGATCAGTAAAAAAAAAAAACATCCATTCCAAAGCTGAATACTTTTCTACAATGTAACCTTTGCCAGGAAAATGGTGTTATGCTGTAAGCACACCTGCTGAAATCAACTGCTGTTGAGTAATAAGGAGGCCCGGAATGGTCAGTTTGGGGTGAGGGGGGGGCTCCACACTGTGATCATTATTATCCCATTAGAGTGACACATGTTATGTGTTTTTTATTTGGAGCTGCCGGGTCCTGCGGAGAGGGCGTCCCTCAGCGAGAGAGTCCAGCAAACATTCTCCAAAAGTGATAATATTCGAAGAGATTGGAAAGCCAAAGGAAATGCTCCTGACTCATCCACAAGGCCTTTGGCAATAACAAATACAAAAAAAAAAAAATACCATAGTTATTCTATTTTCTCTGTTGAGCAGTAATCATGTGTGCTGGGCGTTGAGTCAAGAGCAGGCGAGGGGGCCTGATACATCATACAGCACAGTGACAAAAGAATCCATCACTTCCATTCAATATAGTTGAGGTATGAGAGTTTGGGGGAGTTTGGAGTCAGGTCTCACGGGACCTCTTAGCTGTTACTGGGAATGTTGTGCTGGAAGAGCGATACTGCTCAAGAAGTGAAGCTGAGATTTCTTGCTGCACACTGACAGACTGCTGTGATGCAGCTGCTTGGGGAAAAAAAAGTCATCAGGCTAACAAGACTCTAGGTATGCATCCCTGTAAGGGCACTTAAAACTGAACGTCAGTCTTGCACAGTAATCCTGGACTGAAACTGCTTACTCTGATTTCACTGCACACTGTGAGCTTCTTGCAACGTGCATTATAAGCTGCAGCAAGTCAGATAGAGCCCACCTCATTGTTGCAGTCTTATCAGTGAAGGAGGGGAGACTGAGGAACTGCTTCATCCTGCCTGCAGCAGACTGATGAAATCAGCCTAGGCAAAGTCACTGAAGTACATTTTATTGATAAAAGGTGGAGCTTTTGTGTTGATGGCCATACACTATCTCCAAGATATGCCGCTTCCTAACCAATGTCACCACAAAGCTTCTAATCCACTCCCTGGTCATCTCTCGCCTCGACTACTGCAACTCCTTCCTCATTGGCTTACCTCTAAATAGGCTATCCCCACTTCAGTCCATCATGAACGCTGCTGCCAGGCTCATCCACCTCACAAACCACTCAGCGTCTGCTATACCCCTCTGCCAATCCCTCCATTGGCTGCCACTCAGTCACCGAATTAAATTCAAGATACTAACTATAACTTACAAAGTCATCCACAACCTGGCCCCCAGCTACATCACTAACCTAGTCTCAAAATACCGACCTAATCCTTCTCCACGCTCCTCCCAAGACCTCCTGCTCTCAAACTCCCTTGTCACCTCATCCCATGCTCGCCTCTAGGACTTCTCCAGAGCCTCTCCCATCCTCTGGAAGGCTCTACCCCAATCTGTCGGATTTTCTTCTACTTTATCCACTTTCAGACGATCCTTGAAAACTCATCTCTTCAGAGAAGCCTATCTGGCCCCCACCTAACAACTGTACATTTATCTTCTCAATTAGCACATCGCCCACAGTTATTAACTCTTATATCTCCTGACCCTCCCTCTTAGATTGTAAGCTCTAAGGAGCAGGGCCCTCTGATTCCTACTATATTAAAGTCTATTGTATTTGTACTGTCTACCCCCAAGTTGTAAAATGCTACATAAACTGTTGGCGCTATATAAATCCTGTATAATAATAATACAAAAAATCAGACGAAATTCTGTCATTTAGACAGTTCGTTCGTTTTTCGGGTAGTTAATGGACACTAAATCGATCATCGTTGGGGCATTTTTGAGCCGAAAAAACGAAGGACACGTTTGGAAATTTTCTGCCGAACGAACAATAAATTGAAAGGTTAAAAAAAAACTAACGAAAAATGCATTAATTTATGTCCACTGAGCGATGTATCGGTCATGACATGATGGAACTATCGTTTGCGCTCATGGCCGAATGTTCGTTTTTCGAAAATGGGTTCGTCCCATTTTTCGTATAGTGTATGGCCAGCATAAGAAATGATACTGTTCCTGTATACTACTGTTTAAAGGTTTTAGGCAGGTGTGAAAAAAAATGCAGTGAAACAGAAATATTAATAGTTCATTTACTTTCCAGTTTGTTAATTGATAAAAATAAACAGAAGAGAAATCCAAATCAAATCAATATTTGGTGTGACCACCCTTTGCCTTCCAAACAGCATCAATTCTTCTCAGTACACTTGCACACAGTTTTTAAAGGAACTCGACAGGACCTAAGCACAGATCTTCTGTGGATGTAGGCTGCCTCAAATCTTTCTGTCTATTCATGTAATTCCAGACATACTAAATGATGGTGAGATCAGGGCTCTGTGGGGGCCAAACCATCACTTCTTGGGCTCCTTGTTCTTCTTTATGCTGAAGATCATTCTTAATGACATTGGCTGTATGTTTGGGGTCATTGTTCTGCTGCAGAATAAATTTGGGGCCAATCACATGTCTCCCTTATGGTATGGCATGATAGATAAGTATCTGCCTGTATTTCTCATCATTGAGGGCACAATTGATCCTGACCAAATCTTCAACTCCATTTGCAGAAATGCAGCCCCAAACCTGCACGGAACCTTCACCATGCTTCACTGTTGCCTACAGACACTCATTATTGTACCGATCTCCAGCACTTCGCCAACAAATTGCCTTTTACTACAGCCAAATATTTAAAATTTTGACTTATCAGTCCAGAGAACCTGCTGCCAGTTTTTATGCATGGTTGAGTCGTTTAGCCTTGTTTCCACTTCAGAGGTATAGCTTTTTGGCTGCAATTCTTTCATGATGACCGATTCTACCCAGACTTCTCTGGACAGTTGATGGGTCATTGGTGGCCAGTCACGTGATTTTCCTCCCGGCCAATCAGGAAGCGGGTCTGAGACAAAGGAGGCCGAAAGGATAAACGTTCTGATTGGCCGCCAAGGAGGAGGAAGAAGAAAGGAAGAGACAGAAGCTGCCGTGATGGCTGTGGAGAAGAGCAGGGGAAGGATGAGGTAAGTGCTCTGGTGCTCTCGATGACTCGACTGACCAAACCAGGGGGGAGTTGGGGATGTGTGGGTGCACTGTTTGCGGCCACCCCCCTCCTCCCAGTTTTGTGCTGATGGCATTGCTTGACATCTTCCGATGTTAAAAGGAAGTAAGCATGTTGTATCTTTCATCTGCTGCATTAAATTTCCTTTAATTTGCTTGAGGAGTCTATGGTCCTCAAGGTTGCCCATTCCTATCTGTTTCTTCAAAAGAGCTTGAACAGCACATCTTGATACCTCAGTCTGCTTTGAAATCTTTGCCTGGCAGAGACCTTGTGGATGCCGTATAACTCCCTTGTGTCTTGTTGCTGTGCTCAGTCTTGCCATGGTGTATGACCTGTGACATGAAACGCAACCTCACCTTAGTAGCAGAGTTTGGCTGTTCCTTACCTAGTTGTAAGCCTCCAACGCAACTGTTTCTTTTTTCAGGTAATGCCTGTGTTTCAGCCTACATATGAAATTGATGATCATTAGCACCAGCTTGGTATAACTGGTTAATCATTCACCTGACTCCAATCCTACAAAATCCCTAACTTAGTGCAAGAATTGATGCTGGTTTGAAGCCAAAGGGTAGTCATACCAAATATTAATTTGAGTTAGATTTGTCTTCTGTTCAGTTACTGTGCATTTTCTAAATTGATTAAAATATATACATACAGTATATATATATATATATATATATATATATATATATATATATATATATATATTTTTTTTTTTAAGCATTCTTACTTTACAGCATTTCTTCACACCTGCCTAACATTTTTGCACAGTACTGTACCTCCGAACACAACCGGGGGGGGGGGGGGTGCAAGAGCCTGTGCATTGTACTTGTGATTCACTAATCACAGCGCTTGTGAACACAACCCCTCTCCCTCTGGGTGTTCGTTGACTTCCATTACATCTGAGAAGACTGGCCATCTACACCAACATCTGATGCTCAATGTGTGCCAGTTTAGGCTTCGTTCATATCATCGAAGCATGCATGTGGTTCCGCGCCTAGGACAGCCCATTCATTTCAATGTCCGGCCCTATGCACAAGAAATGCTCAAAAGACTAAAAAGGTCTTACATAGTTACATAGTTACGTAGTTAGTAAGGTTGAATAAAGACACCAGTCCATCCAGTTCAACCTGAGTGAGTACACACTCACGTCAATCCCTACCCTCAAGAAGCCCACAATCCAAGGTCCCCAACTCACATTCATACATACTAGGGCCAATTTTTGGACAGAAGCCAATTAACCTACCAGCATGTCTTTGGAGTGTGGGAGGAAACCGGAGTACCCGGAGAAAACCCACGCAGACACAGGGAGAACATGCAAACTCCAGGCAGGTAGTGTCATGGTTGGGATACGAACCAGCGACCCTTTTTACTGCTAGGTGAGAGTGCTACCCACTACACCACTGTGCCACCCTTGACCTTTTTTTTTGGAAAAAATCGCACTACACGTGTTTCCGTGCATTGCAGGAGTATGCAAAACTTTACACTAGTTCCCGAAATTCTAAAATGTGAACTTAGCTGTAAGGTGATTCTAGGGGGTGATAATAAGTACTTCCAAATATCTGTTATCACTTGTTGGAAAATCTCTATGCAACATTACTGATCCCTACCTAATCCCAGGGAGGGATTGAAGGTGTTATAGGTTAATCGTTTCAGTACAGAGCATGCAAAAAATTAAGAACATATCCATATGACAACAGAAAAGGTTTCCCCTAAACTGATAGGACAGATGTTGGAGATCAGTAGATACTCAGCAATGCCGTACAAAGCCCTGCGGTGAGACATGTGAGACAACCAGCACACAGGCAGCCCAATATAACAGTGTGTTATTTACATGTTTTTGCTCTGCCACAAGTGGAGTCTTGTCTGCCAGGGCTTCTCAGAAAACATCCTTCCCAGATAATAGTGACTAATTGCCTTGGTGCAGTCAGTGCCCACGTCTGGCTGGGGATTGGTAGAGGAGGCGCTCTGATCATGGCAACCAAGCTCTTGAGTCTCCAGGTCTAGAGTGTCGCTCCTTATATAATAGTACACATCCTACTTGACCTTGGCTCAACCTCTTCCCCACCCCTCCTGTTCTTTCTTCTATATCTAATATCCGCTGCTGTGGCGGCCTGGGAAATCTACCATAGATGTCAAATAATAAGTCCTGGTGGGACGAATACCTTTTTGTCCATGGATAGGGCTGTTTTAAAGTGATTATAAAGGTACTACAAGAAATACAGAAATGGAAGGCGTGCACACCTAATGCATTACCAGAGGTAATTTAATAATAAGAAATGTTTGTATAAAAGTCGGTACTGACAAAAGGCCATAAACACAGTGCATGGACATGCACAGAACACGGGGTACAGCTAACACATTTCGGGGGCGCACCCCCTTCCTCAGAGCCTAGCTCTGAGGAAGGGGGTGCGCCCCCAAAATGCGCGCCTTCCATTTCTGTTTTTCTTTCGGATTACCCCATCTGAGGAAGGCAGCATCCACCTAGTTTTGGGATACCATATATACCTTTCACACCACCATTTTATCTGACATCTGTTACTCCACACCTTGGAAGACCTATTAGCGCTGGAAGTGACTGTGTTTTTAGTATCTCTACTAATTATAAAGGTAATTTAAAAGAAATATATAACAAACGTGTCTATATTTACCTGCTCTGTGCAATGGAATTGCACAGAGTGGCCGCAAAACTCCTCTTTTTGGGTCTACCACCGGCGCTCCTGGAACCTCCCCTCTGTTCAGGGGGCACTCCCCTCTGTTCCCATAGGGGCACTCGTGCATGCTCACTAGGGGTGCTGAAATTAATCGCAGCATCGATGCATCGCAATTCGGGTGTCCCCGATGCAGCATCGATGCATGCGACCGGGAAAATCGATTGCCTCGCCCCGCCCTGCCCCTCCCGGGAAAGCGCTCCATGTGTTACCTCATTTCTCAGTTTGTGACTGCCCGGCCCGCCTCTCAAGTCTCGTTTCTCCTGACGTGAGCCCGGCCCGCCTCTCTCCACTATCCTCACATCAGCCTGGCCCGCCTCTCTCCACTATCCTCAAATCAGCCTGGCCCGCCTCTCTCCACTATCCTCAAATCAGCCTGGCCCACCTCTCTCCACTATCCTCAAATCAGCCCGGCCCGCCTCTCTCCACTATCCATTCTTAACATCAGCCCGGCCCGCCTCTCTCCACTATCCTCAAATCAACCCCGCCTGCCTCTCTCCTCTAACATCTCGTCTCTCCTGACATCAGCCCCGCCCACCTCTCTTTTGAATCTCTGAAAGCTACAGTCAGTGGGCGGGCCTGAGAATTCCCTGCTGACTTCAGGAGAGACGTGAGAACACACCTGTGTTCTGTCAGATTCTCCAACAGCGGCGGCTGGAATGGAGATCGGGGGATGGTGAGCAGGCAGATCACCCTTCTCATTACGCCCCTTCTTATCACTTAGTGTTTGCAGCGTTTATGGCCTGCAGAACAGCCCCAGCAAAGCAGCATGTGGGTACAGAGGGGGAAGCTGTGATTTGGCGACACATGTAGTGGAATCTGATGAGTAATGTCATTGCCACTGCAGGGGACTGGGCTGTATGGAGTAGAAATATAGACAGGAGGAATAGTGTGATATCTTCCTGAATGTGATCACAGCTGGGGTGGGGACATAGGACACCATTAGATTGATTGTCAGAAATAAAAACACAAATGTCTGCTCTTATTATTCCCAGTATGATGCTGGGGTGACACACACTATGTCTGCAGTCTCTGATCATCTCCTGTATAATTACGCAGTCTCTGATCATCTCTTGTATCATTGTTTGAAGTCTCTGACCATCTCCTGTACTATGTTTGCAGTCTCTGATCATCTCCTGTATCATGTCCGCAGTCTCTGATCATCTCCTGTAGTAGGTCTGCAGTCTCTGATCATCTCCTGTACTATTTTTGCAGTCTCTGATCATCTCCTGCACTAGGTCCGCAGTCTCTGATCATCTCCTGTTTTATGTCTGCAGTCTCTGACCATCTCCTGTATTATGTCTGCAGTCTCTGATCATCTCCTGTAGTATGTTTGCAGTCTCTGATCATCTCCTGTATTATGTCCGCAGTCTCTGATCATCTCCTGTAGTATGTTTGCAGTCCTGATCATCTCCTGTAGTAGGTCTGCAGTCTCTGACCATCTCCTGTACTATTTTTGCAGTCTCTGATCATCTTCTTCACTAGGTCCGCAGTCTCTGATCATCTCCTGTATCATGTCTGCAGTCTCTGATCATCTCCTGTAGTATGTTTGCAGTCTCTGATCATCTCCTGTAGTATGTCTGCAGTCTCTGACCATCTCCCGTAGTATGTTTGCAGTCTCTGATCATCTCCTGTAGTATGTTTGCAGTCTCTGATCATCTCCTGTAGTATGTTTGCAGTCTCTGATCATCTCCTGCACTATGTCTGCAGTCTCTGATCATCTCCTGCACTAGATCCACAGTCTCTGATCATCTCCTGTATCATGTCCTCAGTCCCTGATCATCTCCTGTAGTATGTTTCCAGTCTCTGACCATCTCCTGTAGTAGGTCTGCAGTCTCTGACCATCTCCTTTAGTATTTTGGGGGAGAGCCTGGAGCTCCGTTAAGTTGCTGTCTGCTGTGTTTAGACTTTGCTACATGCAGGAAGTGTTGTGCGTTTTTTTTTTAAGAACAGATAGAATTTTAAAAAATGGAGTTCTCCTGACTACTTGAATTTTTTTTTAAGAAAACCATGTGCACTTGCGCTGTAATCGTGATGCATCGTGGAATCGAATCGAATCGTTGACATGATAATCGTAATCGAATCGAATCGTGAGGCCAGTGAAGATGCACACCTCTAATGCTCGCACTCGAGCCCCGCTGCTGCGTCCATTGACACAGACAGCGGGACTTGACCCAGCTCCCTCGTCACTGGCTTTGATTGACAACACTGGAAGCCAATGGCTCCCGGTGCCCCAGCAAAGCCAGCGAGACCTGGAAGTGAGGGGAGAGAAGAGCTGCAGACGTACAAGTAGCTGGATCGAATGAGGGCTCAGGTATGTAAAAGGGGGACGGGGGGATGCTGACACCTAAACATTTTAAAGTAGAAAATGTTTAGGCTTTACAACCACTTTAATCAAGTGCATGAAGGCCTTTTTACCCAAGTTCACCAAGACAGGTGTCTGCCAAGAGTCCCGCAAGCCATATTGCCCCATAGACATGACAGGGAGGTTGTCCTTTTAGGCCAGATCTACCTGCTGACAAGAGAAGCTGTGTGGGGAGGGCTTTTGGAGTTGGCTTTTTGAAGAGAAAAGGGGTTATTGAGACTGGTGTTCTGTCCAATCAGTGGCTCTCCCCAACAGAAGCCCACTGGCTGCCACTGCAGGTACCCATAGAGATGCGATTGGCATCCTATGCGACTCTATCTGAATTGTAATACTGTGTAGGAGCTCATAGCCAGCAACAGAAACATTTTTTAAAATTTTCTTTTAATCTTCTACATAACGCTCCAGGCCGCATGATGGCATCATCACATTCAATACAGGCCAATAGCCCTGCTTTGTATATGAGGACAGCGAAGGACCACCCACAAGTCAGAGCAGACTAGAACAGTGGAGTTTGCCAGATTGGGGAGTAAGGCAAGTATTATATCTTATTCCTCACCCCCTGGAATTAAAGTGATTCTAAAGGTATATATATATATATATATATATAGAATTATTTTTTTTTTAAAGTAACAAACATGTTATACTTATCTACTCCCTGCAATGGTTTTGCACACAACCCTGGTCCTCTTCTTTTTGGGTCCCCTGCTGGTGTTGAGTTATTCACTTTAAGGTCATCACAGAGGACAAGGGAGCACTCTTTACGTCTATAGGAAAAAAGATTTCTCCAAATACGAAAAGGTTTCTTCACAGTAAGAGCTGTGAAAATGTGGAATAGACTCCCTCGAGAGGTGGTTCTGGCCAGCTCAGTAGATTTCTTTAAAAAAGGTCTGGATTCTTTCCTAAATGTACATAATATAACTGGGTACTGACATTTATAGGTAAAGTTGATCCAGAGAAAATTCGATTGCCTCTCGATGGATCAGGAAGGAATTTTTTTCCCTACTATAGCAAGTTGGATCCTGCCTTGCTGGGGTTTTTCACTTTCCTCTTGATCAACTGTAGGTGAAGGATTATGTGTATGGGATTGTATGATTTTTTTTTTAGTATAACAACTGTCCAGGATTTGCCAGAACAGTCCTGTATCTTGGACTCCATCCCTGAATATGCTGTTTTCATTTTGGTTAGAGCAAGGGAGAGTTATAACTTTCACCATCTGTGTCCCAAAGTGGAGATTTCCCTCCATTTCCTGTCCTATAGCCAAACAGAAAGTGAGAGGGAATTTTTTTGGGGACCCCCAGGTCTCCAAAACTAGTATCCCCATTGGAGGATTTCCCCTCTATTACTTTTCTGGGGACAACCCAAAATTTGGGATTTTCTTTTACTTTATTTTCAATGATAATGGTAAACAGGACACATAGAGAGGGTGAATCTCTTTAACGGTGGCACAGACATTAGTAAAAACTGACAGATGTTCTAATCGCTCTCCACTCTATCTTAAGCTAAATAATATATTTTTCCTTTAGTTATACTTTAAGGATCATTTGGGCTTTAGATGCAAGTAGTGTAAGTACTTGAATTCGACCTGCTATCAGCTGTTCCTGTACAGCGGGGCTGGAGTGTGAGAGGAAGAATCGGTACAAAGAGTTAAGGAACATGCTGATAGGAGGAGAGTGATTGAGATGAGCTCATCATTGCACTGCTTCTCTTTTCACTGTCCTGTCACAGGCTGGGGTCGGCTTCCCAATGACCTGGTCTTAAAGGAAGTTGGTTAAAGAGGAACTGCAGTCTGCTCACATAATGTGTAATAAAAACATCTTTGCCATTCTGAAGCTTCCCTCCAACCACTTTTGCATATTATTTTATATATACTGTGATTCTGTACTTGCCAAATATGCTGCAGAAATATCCCTCCACTAAGGCCATCAAACTTGGGACATCTAGCAGCAAAAAAAGTACTGCAGGTGGATATCTCTGGCTTTAGGCCGCATTCACACCTGAGCATTTTGCAGCTTAAAACTCTAAAACGCTGGAGGAGAGAAATTCAATGCATCTCTATAGAGTTGGTTCACATCTCCATTCCAAGTCGCCTGAAGCCAAATGCCTGAAGCTCAAAAAAGTTTTGGGGCTACTTTTGTAGATCGTTTCAGGCAGATCGATGCGTGATTTGTGCGTTTTATGCGCGTTTTTATTCTTAAATGGAAAAGATAAATAAAAAGAAATAGCGTATTTATCGGCATATAACACGCCCCAATTTAAGAGGGAAGTTTCAGGAAAAGAAACTTTTTTTGGGTGCCCATCTGCAGCGTGTTGTGCGCCCATCTGCAGCGTGTTGTGCGCCCATCTGCAGCGTGTTGTGCGCCCATCTGCAGCGTGTTGTGCGCCCATCTGCAGCGTGTTGTGCACCCATCTGCAGCGTGTTGTGCGCCCATCTGCCCCCTCAATGCAGCTCACCATATCTTGGATGAAATCACAGAGCCGTCATCTGTTTCCTCGCTCTCAGTCGGCAGTCACATACACAGTCCCGCCTACGCCATGATAGACAGAACACTGGTCCAATGCCGGTGGCGGAGGCGGGACTGTGTGTCGGAGAGCCGAGTGGAGAGGAGATGACGGCTCAGTGATTTCCGGCGGCACACATCCTTCCCCTTCGAGGAACGTTGTCAGCGTATAACACGCTTCCACGATTTTCCCCGTTTTCAGGGGGAAAAAGTGCGTGTTATACGCCAATAAATACTGTAATATTAAATAAAATTAATGAACACATAACCCTGGTGTTTATTATTATTATTATTATTATTTATTGTTGTTAGAGGTTGGGGTTATACCTAAATAAATAAATAGATTAAAAAATTAAAAAACCAGGAAGAAGAAGATGAAGCTGATAAAAATAGCTGAAAAACATTGGAACAAATGATGAAACAGGTGATATTTTTATTGGCTAATAAAAAACAAAAAACTCCAAAGCTCAAAAACACTTTACAAATGCTATACAAAAATGCTTAAAAATGCCCCAAAAAAGCAACGCTCAGGTGTGAATGCAGACTTAAATGAGAAGTATAGCCAAAGCTCATTTGGCTGGGCTTCTCCTATGGATCACAGGGCTTCAATTCGTTCTGCACTCCTGTGACCCGTTTTCAGCAGAGAGCGAGCTGAAGTCAGCACTCTGCTGACATCACGTATTTCAGTCCAGACACCACGTCATCCCGACAATGGGAGTCTGGATCCGCCAGGTGCCTGGACTGACACCTCGCTCAGCCTCTCTGCGAGCCGATGAGAGCCTAAGACGGCCGCCCCCTTCCCCGTCCACAGCCTAGTGCTCCAATGAGCGAGGAGGGGGCAGAGCAGAGAGTTGTAAAGGACAGTCAGCAGCTCTCTGTTCGGGCGCTGTCAGAATCTAGTGATTGGTTCGCAGTTCAGAGGCGCTGGGGGACAGATGCAGCATCTGACTGATGCTGCATCCACCGAGGTAAGTATGATAAAAAAAAAAAAAATTAAACCAATACTTCTCTTTTAAAGTGTTACTAAATCCACAACAGTAAAATCAGTGTGTATATGCAGTAAAGCATGCTTGTTATACTCACTGTGAAATTCTAGTGGTTAATCATCTGCATTGTGTAAAAAGGCTGTTTAATCCTGTCTTCTGTGATCCTCCCTTTCTTCCACTTTTCCCTAGTACATCTACCGATAGAACAAAGCCTTTTAAGTCACTCTGCACATGCTCAGTTTGGTGTATTTGCTAAATAGTTTTTTTTTTTCTTTTCTTGGGAGACACAGGGCCAGCACGGTCTAGACCAGTGTTTCTCAACTCCAGTCCTCAAGGCGTGCCAACAGGTCATGTTTTCAGAATTTCCATTATTTTGCACAGGTGATTTGATTAGCTTCACTGCCTTAATAATTACCACAGCTGTTTCGTCTAAGGGAAATCCTAAAAACCTTACCTGTTGGGTAAGGTCCTGCATCCTTCTAGGACAATCGGAGTAGAATGAAAACTCCTCCTACAAGCTTTAACCAGACACTGATAGAAGTCACAAGACTGCTATATACTGCTGATAAGAAAAGGTATTTAGCAGTTTAAATTTACTAAAACAATTACATTTCCATGTTCTGTGTACTGTGGGAGACCAGATATAGTGAATACAGGGTCCGGGGTTTAGTAATACTTTATGCAAGAAAAGCTGGTTTTGTTAATTTATCTTCTTATACGGCGCTTTCAGACTAATGCGGAGTGGTTTTCCCGCACCGCAGGTGCAAGTTTTATTCTGGTTACCGGCACTTTTCTATAGACTTCTATTGCGTTGGCGGTTTTGGTGCATTTTCTGAAAATGTACCAAAAGTCTTGTGTGCAGGAATTTTGGTGCACTTTTAGAAAATGCACCAAAACCGACCGATGCAATAAAATCTATCACAAAGTGCAGGTAACCCAGGGGTACACTAAGCTGCACCCGCGGTGTGACAATGCCCATAGGCTATTTATTTTTGGCTGGGGTTTTGCTTTAAGAGGATTGATGCACACCGACTGTCCTCTGTATTCAATAACATTTTACTTATCAACTGGGAAGTGGAAGTTTCAGTATGAGAAGGGCAGCAACTGCTGGGCCTCATGGGGTCTGAGCTCCAGTGTTGTCCTCGGAGTAAATAATGTGAAATGATAGGAAAATTATATTTCTTTTGTCAGGTTGAAAATACTCTTTAACCACATCCTGTCCGGCATATAGCAAGATGATGGCTGGGTGGTGGCTCTCCCATTCTGACTGGACGTCATATGAGGTCCAGCAAAACAAGCCACTCGTGCACACCCCCGGGGGCAACACACTGCATCGCCGATCACGTTAAAGAGCCTATGACGTAGGCTCATTACCACGTGATCAGCTGTGTCCAATCACAGCTGATCACAGCTTTACTAGAAGTGCTGGTTATGGGCATTCCTCTATTCACGCTGACAGCGCATGAGTAGAGGAGAGCCGATAAGCGGCTCTCCTGACAGGTGGGGATCTGAACTGATAATCAGTGCAGCCCCATCAGCAATGTCCACCTGTGATGCCAATCGGTGCCCATCAGTAATGCTTGTCAGCACCCCTCATCAGTGCAGCCTCTCAGAGCCCATCATTGCCACCCATAAGTGCTGCATATTAGTGCTGCCTATCAGTGCTGCTTATCAGTACTGCCTATCTGTGACCAATCAGCTCTCCATAATAGTGCCTCCTCATCAGTGCCGCCTTATCAGTGCCTGTCAGTGAAGGAGAAAACGTACTTATTTACAAAATGTTATAACTGAAACGAATTAAAAACATTTTTTTTTCCAAAATGTCTTTTTCCATTTGTTTAGCAACAAATAAAAAAACCCAATGCTGATCAAATACCAACAAAAGAAAGCTCTATGGGGGGAAAAAAAATGATAAAAATGTCATTTGGGTACAGCATGACCGCGCAATTGTTATTCAAAATGCAGCAGCGCTGAAAGGTGAAAATTGTCCTGGGCAGGAAGGGGATAAAAGTGCCCGGTATTGAAGGGGTTAAAGGGAGAGCAATATAAACTATTACCAGTTATGAAAAGCTCCCACCCCTCCCAGACAAAGACTTTGCTATAGATTATTAAAGCCTCCATCATCGTTATGGAAGAAGTGAGAAGTGGGATCGGGCCTCAGGAAGTCAGTAACTGGGGAACCAGCATGCAGCCATTGAATTTTGCATGTTTAAATAATTATTGATTAAAAAACAGGTTAACAATGGCAGCTCCCATCACTCTATTCTCCATCTAACCTGGGCAATGGTTAACTTTTTGGCCTATGAGTATCTATAGCAACAACCCCATGGCAAAGCTTTTGCTTTGCATTCTACGTTTCCTACAGAACTACAAGTCCCAGCATGCTCTGCCAACTTGCACTTGGCAGGAGCGGCAAACTGTCAGTGAGACACAGGAACGCTCGATGAATTATCCCCGGAATATTATAAAGCGGCTTCACTCAGGAATTCGGGTTCCGCATGAAATTATGATAATTTGGCACACTCCAAGGAGATCATCCTGCCCTGCTACTTTCACCTGGAAAATTAAGGACAGATGCTGGTGCTAATTAAAATAAAATATCTGCTGTAGCAATGCTGGGACTCTAAATAATTGATCATATGTTAATATTACCTGTAATAGGCAGTCTCTGCTGAAATGGAGACATTTCTCTTGGATGTAGTATCATAGAGTGGCTTAGTAACGCTTTCATCTCCCTTAATCAGGCATGCTGATTTTCCTTGGCTAGAACTCCTTCTCGTTATACTTCTTCCCTTTCAAATGTCTCCCCAAAAGACCCTGCTGCTACATTGCTTGTCATCGGCAGTGGACAGTTACGGGGTGTGTGTGTGTGGCCCGAACGTAAAGTGCAACTCCAACCAACACTTTATTTTGTATAGGGTGTGGATGGGTTAGAACCTCTACCAGTTTTTTTTTTTTAGTGTTTTTTTTTTTTTTTCAGGATTTTTACTAAAGACTCTGGTATGGACACATATACAGGCCCTACCTACTTATTCCATCTACATTGCATCCGGAAAGTATTAACAGCGCTTCACTTTTTCCACATTTGTTATGTTACAGCCTTATTCCAAAATGGATTACATTAATTATTTTCCTCAAAAATCTACAAACAATACTCCATAGTGACAACATGAAAGAAGTTTGTTTGAAATCTTTGCAAATTTAATAAAAATAAAAAACAAAAAAAATCCCATGTACAAAAGTGTTCACAGCCTTCGCCATGACACTCAAAATTGATCTCAGGTGCATCCTGTTTCCACTGATCATCCTTGAGATGTTTCTACAACTTGATTGGAGTCCACCTGTGGTAAATTCAGTTGATTGGACATAATTTGGAAAGGCACACACCTGTCTATATAAGGTCCCACTGTTAGGCAGGCCATACATGGGTCGAATTTCGAAAAAATTTTCTTTTGAAAATCTTATCTAAGAATTTTCGTTCATATTTCGCACCATTAGTGGGCTGCAGCAACAGCCGATTTTCGTGCGGCCATCGATTTTGAGTAATCGGACATGTTGGAAATTTTTTCAAAAACTAACGATTTTCTAATCAATGATGGGAGAATCGTGCGAGAAATGTAATCGAAAAAGAAATGTGCATGTGCAAGAAAAGAAAATTCCCGGAAAGAAAAGAAGATTCCCACCCACGAAAATTCTTTTCTGTAGCAACATGAGGTGAAATTGAAGGCTTGGTTGGCCGAATTTCGAAATCAATGGTGGCATCATCAGATCACAAAACGCACAAATTTTCTGATTTTCAAAAGAAAATTCTTTAGAATTTCGACCATGTATGGCCAGCCTAAACAATGCATGTCAGGAGCACAAACCAAGCCATGAAGTCCAAGGAATTGTCTGTAGACCTCCTAGACAGAATTGTATCGAGGCACAGAACGGGGGAAGGGTACAGAAAAATGTCTGCATCATTGAAGGTTCCAATGAGCACAGTGGGCCTCCATCATCCGAAAATCAATCTCTGCATCTCTCCACCAATCAGGCCTGTATGGTAGAGTGGCCAGACGGAAGCCACTCCTTAGCAAAAGGCACCAGAAGGATTCTCAGACCATGAGAAACACAATTATCTGGTCTAATAAAACAAAGATTGAACTCTTTGTCCTGAATGGCAAGAGTCTTGTCTGGAGGAAACCAGGCACCGCTCATCACCTGGCCAATACCATCCCTACAGTGAAGCATGGCAGCATCATGCTGTAGGGATGTTTTTCAGCAGCAGGAACTGGGAAGACTAGTCAGGATCCAGGGAAAGATGAATGCAGCAATGTGCAGAGCCATCCTTGATAACCTGCTCCAGAGCGCTCTGGACCTCAGATTGGGGAGAAGGTTCATCTTCCAACAGGACAACAACCCTAAGTACACAGCCAAGATAACAAAGGAGTGGCTATGGGACAACACTGTGAATGTAACTGAGTGGCCCAGCAAGATCCCAGACTTGAACCCGAGTGAACATCTCTGGGGGGATCTGAAAATGGCTGTGCACCAACGCTTGCCATCCAACCTGATGGAGCTTGAGAGGTCCTGCAAAAGACAATCGGAGAAATTGCCCAATAATAAGTGTGCCAAGCTTGTAGCATCATACTTAAAATGACTTGAGGCTGTTTTTGGGGCCAAAGGTGCTTCACCAAAGTATTGAGCAAAGGCTGTAAATACATACATACATGGGATGTGTATGGGATTTTTAATTTTTAATACATTTGCAAAGATTTCACGCAAACTTCCTTCACGTTGTCATTATGGGGTATTGTTTGTGGAATTTTGAGGAAAATAATGAATTTAATCAATTCTGGAATAAGGCTGTAACATAACAAAATGGGGAAAAAAGTGAAGCACTGTGAATACTTTCCGGATGCACTGTATACTCTGGTACGTGCACTATATGGCCAAAAGTATGTTGACACGTCTCACCTATTTGATTTCAGGCATTTGCAGTGAAGGGGTACTGTTAAAGCTACAGCATACAAAGCCGTTTTAGACTTGCCTTTCTAAACCCTTTTAACATAGGTGAACCTTTAAGATAACTTTCTGATCTCAGGGAGCCCTTGCATTATAATACATTAACATGAAGAGTAAGGCTTCATGTACATGGGACATTTTTATAACCTCTCCTGAATGATTTAATTTGACAGATAGTAACCAACGTTTAAAATGTCAGTTTTGCCACGTTTACATGCCTCGTTTAGCCACATTTGTGTTTATAAGCATTTAAAAAAAATAAACATATATATATATATATATATATATATATATATATATATATATATATATTATTATTTTTTTTTTTTTTTCAAAATAGCCAAAAATGAAAAACGCCTGTAAGCGAAACACGGCTAAACGCGAGTTACCACGTTTGGCGCCTGAAATGCCTCTAAACTTTGCTTCTGAACCAATTTTTTTGCATTCCAAAAAAAGCCTCTAAACGCAACTGCCTAGAAACTACTGTAAATGACCCAGTGTACATGTACTGATAAGATAACATAGAGGAGAGTTCAGGGGTAGTTGAACAAAATGCCCAACTGCTCCTAAACTTCCGTTTACCAGCAGCAGTGTACATGAGGCCTAAGGCCACATGCACACAGAATGTTAAAAATGTTGCTTTAGGTGCGTTTGGCTTTTTTTTTTTTTTTTTGTTCTGCCTCTAAATGCTCCTCCATGTTAGCATATGCGTCCATGCGCACACAGGCGTTTAGAGGTAGAATAAAAGAAATTACTGCCAGTCCATCCAGGAGCAGCAGCGCTTTGGCAGAAAAAACGGTTGACGTGCGTAAAGCATCAAGCACTTGAGTTAATTCATTTCAATGACAAAAAAAAATTATTGTTCAGCCAATTAATTAAACTAACGGCCAATTGCTTGATGCATCTAGGCGCGTTCATATGCGTATACACACGTTAAACACACTCTTCTGTAATCTGTATAATGGGACTGGGGAGCACCCTAACGCAGGCCATAGACTTAAAGTGGTGTTCCGGCCAAAATTATGCTTTTTAAATATAAATACCCCTATAATACACAAGCTTAATGTATTCTAGTAAAGTTAGTCTGTAAACTAAGGTCTGTTTTGTTAGTTTATAGCAGTAGTTTGTTATTTTATAAACTTATAGCAGGCCGTCGCCATCTTAAGTGTGGGCATCTGAAGCCAGACTGTATTTCTTCCTGGATCTCATCCTTGCAGATCTCGCACATGCTCAGTGCAGCACAAGCAGTGTAATAGGTTTCAGGTCAGGTTTCCATAGCAACGGCAGTTTCAGAGGAAGTTGCCGCCCCTTCCCAGAAGGCATTGCAAACAGGAAATGATGCGATGGGCCGCGGCCAGGGAGGAGGAAGTGAAAAATGAATACAGCAGATATACAGTAGGTGCTGAGAAAAAAAGAAATAAAATATCCAATTCGTTTACAGTGCACAGTTTAGTGAGGGATGCTGAAGAGTTGTAAAAGTAGGTGGAACTCCACTTTAAGCCTGGTACACACTACTTTTTTTTTCCGGCAGCTTCGGTCGGAGACACTGTACTAAGCATGCAAGGTTAGTCCAGCGATCTCCTCCACTGAGCTCCCCCCCCCCCTCCAGAACACTCATTTCAGCGCACTCTGCTATTGACCAAAAGCGCTGATCGGGAGTTGGTCGGCTGCTGGTTTTCCAGCATGCAGGTCTGGCAGACGCCAGCCGACATACACACGGGCAGAATGTCGGATGTTTTTTTTGAACCGGCAAATGTCTCCTGACATTCTGCACATGTGCATGGGGCTTATGCAATTTTCTTTTTTCCACCATGGATGGAAGGAAAGAAAATTGCTTGATTATTCCCATCAACACAGTCAGTTTTAATGGGGGAACCCCTCCCGCAGCGCTGTTGTGTTCTGACAGTGGGGAACATGGGGAGCCTTCCCTGCCAGCAATACAATGGTCACTGCTGGCGGCTATAGCCACCGGCAGTGATTGCATGCAAAAAATCTGACAGGTGATGGATGGATCAACTTCAGTACTACCAGCCTGCCCATAGATGGATTGAATCTTGGCCATTTCCTGCTGAATCGCCCAAGATTTGATCCATCTATGGCTGGCTTAAGCCTATCAAGACTCTATTGCTCAGGATAAGACAACAGAAGTGCTGCTGCTCCTCATTTTCCAGACACAGGCTGGGGGTAGGCTGCTGACCAAGCTTTATTACTTAGTTGCATTGAAAAAAAGTGAGATCACCAATTTGTCTGGTAGGGTGGTCTAGATCACGAGTCTGGCTGGACACCATTACAATTTTGGAAGGTGAACCAGTTCATGTAAACGGATTTTAGCCGGTGAAGGTTCTCATGTATCCAGGTCACGGTATAGCTAGGACTAATTAGTCACATTTAACTGGGTTTGTTAAACATTACAGAGCAAGTCAATGTATTTAAGTACTACTAACTGACCATTTAGCGTTTAGCTCTTATGCCCCGTACACACGGTCGGATTTTCCGACGGAAAATGTGTGATAGGACCTTGTTGTCGGAAATTCCGACCGTGTGTAGGCTCCATCACACATTTTCCATCGGATTTTCCGACACACAAAATTTGAGAGCAGGATATAAAATTTTCCGACAGCAAAATCCGTTGTCGGAAATTCCGATCGTGTGTACACAAATCCGACGGACAAAGTGCCACGCATGCTCAGAATAAATAAAGAGATGAAAGCTATTGGCCACTGCCCCGCTTATAGTCCCAACGTACGTGTTTTACGTCACCGCGTTTAGAACGATCGGATTTTCCGACAACTTTGTGTGACCGTGTGTATGCAAGACAAGTTTGAGCCAACATCCGTCGGAAAAAATCCTAGGATTCTGTTGTCGGAATGTCCAAACAAAGTCCGACCGTGTGTACAGGGCATTAGAGTGCATTGTTCAGACTTTTATCATTTTGTGAATTTTATCGCACATTCACTCGGTAGGCTCTGGCCAAGTGTTAAGTGACTTAATTTACCCCGGTAACATACACTGTTTAAATTAGGAATTAAGTTCTTTATTTGGAGAAGCCTAATCAGAAGTTCTTAAACAAGAGATTACAAGGATGTGTTTGCCAAGGGAAGAGTTGCCCCAGCACACGGCTGTTTACCTAAGGGTTAGACTCCAGCGCCAAGAGTCTCCGAACAGCTGGGCTGATTATTGAAAATGCCTCTTGGAATGTGTCAGTCTGAGTGGATCGATATTAGTGCAGAGCTTAGGAGGGGAGGGAGCTGTTTAAACATTGAGAGCTCCTGGGATTACATCCAATGAAAAAATAATGCCGTACAAATATGATGATGGTTTGTAAAGCGGCTCGCCGTTCCGCCAAAGCCGGCCGTCTCCTTTGAATGGCTGGAGGGGCCGGGGGTTACATGGCAAGTCTCACAGGCTATGCCGATACATGAGGATTTAAGTTGATTCTCCTTTTGTGCAATAAAGATGGAGAATTCTTTTTTCTGAGCTGAAGATTTATTTACGCACAAACAGGCGAATTTAATGACTGGGGGTCAATATCTCACAAGTGTTGCTCAGAAAGCAATTGTGCTGCATTAAATGCTGTATCTCTGCAAAACGTATCAAGCAATCTTCTCAAAGTGTGTTAAAACTGATTTCCAGGTATGTTTCTTTGCATATTTACCTTGCTCCAGCTTGGACCAATGTATGTACAGTATATACTTATGCCATACCTGTCTTGGTTCCTGTGCTATTTATGGAATGCCATGTGTTTTTTCCTAATGAATGTAAAGCATTTTCTGATTGGATGAGGAGGAGAAGTGAGGAAGTGACATCACGATTTCCAACTCATCCAATCAGAGTACGGTTTGCATTAATTGAGGATAAGACATGGCGTTCTTTGAATAATGCCCATGCCAAAGGGGTAAGCCCTGGGGGGGTTACTATGCAGCTGCGCAGCCACTTAGTATGTTATCTAGAAAACAGTGAGGATTGCTGTAATAGCAGCAACTACTACAGGGAATCTCTGCTTCCATGGGTATCCTTATTATTCTTCCATACTTACATTGGTCCAAGCTAGACTAACGTAGCGGTGCCATAAAAAAATATATAAAAACACACCTGGAATTCAGCTTTAAAGCCCAAAATGGCTTTCAGTTTAAATGAGCTAAATACATTTCAGGTACATCAAATCAAAAGTTGTACAAAATCCTACAATGTATTTTCTTTAAAAAGCAGCAACAACTTCAGCAGAAAAGTCTCTCCTCTGCCAGCCAGCTGCACTGAAGAAGTGAAGAACCCTCTGAAGCAGTTATCTCTCTGCAGAGATCTGCCCTTGCTTGCTAAGTCAGAGCTAGAGCCCTGAAATATGTAAAACTTATTCTACCTGTTGATTGGAGAGCTTTTATCTAGGAGATATAACAACTACTACAACTTATCTTTGTCCATGGTCCTGTGTCAGCTGGCACAATGTTCTTTTTTTATCAGGTACAATGCAGAGCTGTAGTGGCTGCTATTCCTGCATTATACCTGATGACCTCAGCAAGAGGGCAACGTCAAGAAATAGAGGAGCGATTTCTGGGGACCGGTGGAGAGGAAGCTGGTGGGACTGGATTAAATTAAGTATGCTTCTCTGTTGTATTTCCCCAAGACAAAATGAGTAATTTGTATATGCAGAGCGGGGGTGGTAGTGAGAAAAGGGGGGGGGGGGGGGATTTTTTTGGCAAGCCCACAGTAATGCAGGCCATACATGGGTCGAGTTCGGAATACATTTTCTTTCGATAATCAGAATTTTTATGCGTTTTGTGATCCGATGGTGCCACCATTGATTTAGAAATTCGACCAAACAAGCCTTCAATTTCACCTCATGTTGCTACAGAATAGAATTTTCGTGATCGGAAATTTTCTTTTCTTTCTGGGAATTTTCTTTTCTTGTGCCCACGCTCATTTCTTTTTCGATTATATTTCTCCCACGATTCTCCCATCATTGATTGGAAAATCGTACATTTTTTCAAAAAATTTCCAACATGCCTAATCACTCGAATTTGGTGGCTGCACGAAAATCGCCCATTTCTGCGGCGAAATCCGAAACTAAAATTCATAGATAATATTTTTGGAAGAAAATTCTTACGGCATTCCATGTAGTCTTTAAATGTGTCTGTAGACATTTGATGACTGTCTTCTAAACAGGCAGCTGTAGCCCAAATTATAAGAGAGATGTGATAACTGTACAGCAGCCCATAATGGACCTGAAAGAGTGTCCCTATAGGCAAGTTGGTAAACTGTGTCCAACTGCTGTTGTTTCTCAAGCTAACCCTTGGCTTGTCTACATCCTGCCCCCACATTTTTGATCTAAACAGTGATACAAGTGCAATCTAACCAATCCTATTTCAACACCAAGCTGGCACAAAAGAGTTCACGAGGATCATGTTTAAGGGGAAGTGACGATCAGGACCAGATTTTTTTTTTTACACTAATGTTGCTTGTTGCTGTGCTCAGTCCTGCCATGGTGTATGACCTGGACATGAAACTGTCATCTACAACCTCACCTTAGTAGCAGAGTTTGGCTGTTCCTCACCCAGTTTTAAGCCTTCCACAAAGCTGTTTTGTTTCAGTTAATGACTGTGTTTTAACCTACATATGAAACTGATTATCATTAGCACCTGCTTGGTATAATTGGTTAATTATACATCTGAATCTAATCAAACAAAATCCCTGACTTTGTGCAAGAGTAATGCTGGCCATACACTATACGAAAAATCGGCCGAACCCATTTTTGAAAAACGAACATTCGGCCGTGAGTGCAAACGATAGTGCCATCATGTAATGACTGATAAATCATTCAGTGGACATTTTTTTTACATATACAGACAGTTCGGACAGGAGACACATTAACCTTTCAATTTATTGTTCGTTCGGCAGAAAATTTCCAAACTTGCCCTTTCTTTTTTCGGCTCGAAAACGTCCCAACAATTATTGATTTTGTGCCCATTAACTGGTAGAAAAACGAACCGTCTAAATGACCACATTTTTCGGCCAATTTTTCGTATAGTGTATGGCCAGCATAAGAATTGATGCTTGTTTAAAGCCAAAGGGTAGTCACGCCATATATATATATATATATATATATATATATATATATATATATATATATATATATATATATATATATTTTTTTTTTTTTTTTTTAATCCTTTTTATTTCAGTTTCAATTTTTAAGATACAAAAACAGAGCCTATTGGGCAGGTGTGGCACATATACAAAAAAAAACAAGCATTAAAAAAAATTATCCTAAGTGCCAAAGTTGGCACTGAAACTAAACAACTTGCTCCCTTAGCTATGGAGGATATTTGTATGTTGTAGAGCAGGGGTGTCAAACTCAATTTCATTGTGGGCCGTATCAGTATTATGATTGCCCTCAAAAGGACCAGTTGTATCTGTAAGATTAGATGTCCAGCGCATCCCCTCCCCATATATTAAATGTCAAGAGCCACCCCACCATCAGAAGTTGAGTCCCCCACTCTACCTTACATCACAGTGCACCCCCCTTTCCTTACGCTTCTGCTGGGAAGAAGCGGGATGCTTGAAAGCAGAAAGTAAGGGTCTGGAGGAGGACCAGATGAGGGCTGGAGCTCTCCTACAGCTGCAGGAGAGGTGCGAGGGCCACATGAAATGGCCTGGAGGGCCGGATTCGGCCCGCGGGCCTTGTGTTTGACACCTGTGTTGTAGGGTATCGGCTAATAAGGTTAATATTGAGCCTTGTTCTGGTAAGCTGGAAGTTAGTTTCCTGGATTGCAAAATAATCACACCAAATATAGATTTAATTTCGATTTTTCTTCTGTTTGCTCACTTTGCGTTTTGTAAATTGACAAAATTTAATCAATTAAAATATTTATTTTTGAAAACATTCTTGCTTTACGTCACTTCTTCACACATGCCTAAAACTTTTGCACAGTACTGTACCTCTGTATAGACTTGGAACTGGGCGTAAACAGAGCAAGGGCCTGTGCATTGTACTTGCGATGCACTAATCACAAGTGCAGTGCTAGTAAATGCACATTGATCATAACATCAGTGTTGCTGCATTTACTACTTGTTTGCATAAGATGGACTGTCACTTTAAGCACTTTGTAGCCATTAAAGGAAAATAAATGAAATGCCCCAAGCCTAGGACCCGCCTTGCCACCAAGGCTCAAGGTTCCTGAGGTGGGTACAGACTCGCCTTTACCAGTAGAGCTGTTTGGAGTCCAATCAGCGCCTGCGTGGCGCTGTGTTCCACTCCGTAATAAGAGGTGTCTGCCCCCAGGAGCTGTGTGCAACACATGGCACTAACCGCAGGATTTTTACCACGGCGCCTCCACCGTTGTGCCTTTTTTTCCCCCATCTCATTTAGGTGCTAATAAATTTGTTATTTTATACAAATGCATTAAAAACCAGAGGATTGTTAGTGAACGAGGCCATGCTTATAGGCTGTCATAAAGACTTGCTATGGGTATAATATTTCTCGTTTTTATAATTACTGTGTTACACCAGGTGACCCGTTTTACTGTTCCATATAAAACACTGCAACCAAATCATTCCAGCTAATTGGATTTTTTCCTCTGTGACTTCTACTGTTACTTTTTTTGTTTGTGTTAATATAGAAGAAATAAAAAGTTATTTCCAAAATCTCCCCTTCTGGGTTTTTTAATGTATTATTTTTCCTCAAATCTTTGGCATAGACTCGTGGGCATTTTCATAATTAATAGATAGATACATACATACAATAATTATTGTTGTTATTATACAGGATTTATATAGGGCCAACAGTTTGTGTGGCTTTTTACAACATGAGGGCAAGACCGTACAAAACAATTCAATACAGGAGGAATCAGAGGGCCCTGCTCCTTAGAGCTTACAATCTAAAAGATAGATTACTATAATAATATGAGATGAATACCAAAAAATTAAATAGAAATTGTTATAAGCAATATGTCATTTTTATTTGGATAAAGTAACAAAAAAATGTATTTGTTAGTCCTGAACATAAAAAATAAAGTATACAAAAAAAAAACACAAAAAAAAAAGATAAAGCGGTCTAAATCACAAGACTGGCAGAATTGAACTACTATTCCTTTGTTGTCTTATATGTATTTAGGTGCTTGCCTGGAGTTCAGCTTTAATAAATGATCATTTTCCCCCTGGACAGTAAACCTTAGGGCAACCCGGAGACATAAAAGACAGACGCATGATTTGAATTTGATCATTTTTCCATCTTCAAAAAATATGTTGTAAATTGTAACTAACGTGATCCTTGCAACAGACTATTGCCAGAAAATGGACCAACACAAGTAGAGCAGAATTCTAAAAAGTTCAATAGGTTTTGGTTCTTCCAAACTATTTGAAAATAGGTGAACCTCTAAAATTCTGACATTTTCAAACCATAGATCCCAGTGGTCACAACATACTGTATGTGTAACAGAATGGTTTGGAAAGCTTCTGTCAGCCCAGGATAATTAGATGATGGAGCCAAAAAAAAGCTCCAGGCACTTCCTTAAAAAATTCTAGGCATTC